>NC_053026.1:234585648-234883866 GCF_003073215.2 Triticum urartu
CTGCTCGTCCTCGAGTAGGTAAATGATAAAAATAGAATTTTTGATGTGGAATGCTACCTAGCATAATTCTCAATGTAATTTTCTTTATTGTGGCATGAATGTTCAGATCCGAGAGATTCAAGACAAAAGTTTAATATTGACATAAAAATAATAATACTTCAAGCATACTAACTAAGCAATCATGTCTTCTCAAAATAACATGGCAAAAGAAAGTTCATCCCTACAAAATCATATAGTTTGGTCATGCTCCATTTTCGTCACACAAGAATGCTCTCATCAGGCACAACCCCGATGACAAGCCAAGCAATTGTTTCATACTTTAGTAATCTCAAACTTTTTTCAACTTTCATACAATACATGAGCATGAGCCATGGATATAGCACTATGGGTGGAATAGAATAATGATAGGGGGTTATGTGGAGAAGACAAAAAAGGAGAAAGTTTCACATCGACGCAGCTAATCAATGTGCTAGGGAGATGCCCATCAATTGATGTCAATGCAAGGAGTAGGGATTGCCATGCAACAGATGCACTAGAGCTATAAATGTATGAAAGCTCAACAAAAGAAACTAAGTGTGTGTGCATCCAACTTGCTTGCTCACGAAGACCTAGGGCATTTGAGGAAGCCCATTGTTGGAATATACAAGCCAAGTTCTATAATGAAAAATTCCCACTAGTATATGAAAGTGACAAAACAAGGGACTCTATCATACAGATCATGGTGCTACTTTGAAGCACAAGTGTGGAAAAAAGGATAGTAGCATTGCCCCTTTTTATTTCTCTTTTTATTTCTTTTTTTGGGGGGGCCCTTTTTTTATTTGGCCTTTATCTTTTTTTTATTTGGGACAATGCTCTATTAATGATGATCATCACACTTCTATTTATGTACAACTCAATGATTTCAACTTGATACTAGAACAAAATATGACTCTATATGAATGCCTCCGGCGGTGTACCGGGAAGTGCAATGAATCAAGAGTGACATGTATGATAAATTATGCATGGTGGCTTTGACACAAATACGATGTCGACTACATGATCATGCAAGGTAATATGACAATGATGAAACTTGTCATAAATGAAATGCTGGAAAGTTGCATGGCAATATATCTTGGAATGGCTATGGAAATGCCATAATAGGTAGGTATGGTGGCTGTTTTGAGGAAGATATAAGGAGGTTTATGTGTGATAGAGCGTATGATATCATGGGGTTTGGATGCACCGGCGAAGTTTGGACCAACTCTCATGGTGAGAAAGGGCAGTGCACGGTACCGAAGAGGCTAGCAATGATGGAAAGGTGAGAGTGCGTATAATCCATGGACTCAACATTAGTCATAAAGAACTCACATACTAATTGCAAAAATCTACAAGTCATCAAAAACCAAGCATTACGCGCATGCTCCTAGGGGGATAGATTGGTAGGAAAAGACCATCGCTCGTCCCCGACCGCCACTCATAAGGAAGACAATCAAAGAACACCTCATGTTTCAAATTTGTTACACAATGTTACCATACGTGCATGCTACGGGACTTGCAAAATTCAACACAAGTATTTCCCAAATTCACATCTACTCAACTATCACAACTCTAATATCACCATCTTTATATCTCAAAACAATTATCAAGTATCAAACTTCTCCTAGTACTCAATGCACTTTTTATGATAGTTTTTATTATACCCATCTTGGATGCCTATCATATTAGGACTAATTTCATAACCAAAGAAAATTACCATGTTGTTCTAGAGGACTCTCAAAATAATATAAGTGAAGCATGAGAGGTCAATAATTTCTATAAAATAAAACCACCACCGTGCTCTAAAAAGATATAAGTGAAGCACTAGAGCAAAATTATCTAGCTCAAAAGATATAAGTGAAGCACATAGAGTATTCTAATAAATTCCAATTCATGTGTGTCTCCCCCAAAAGATGTGTACAGCAAGGATGATTGTGGCAAACTAAAAAGTAAAGACTCAAATCATACAAGACGCTCCAAGCAAAACACATATCATGTGGTGAATAAAAATATAGCCTCAAGTAAAGTTACCGATAGAAGAAGACGAAAGAGGGGATGCCTTCCGGGGCATCCCCAAGCTTAGGCTTTTGTTTGTCCTTGAATTTTACCTTGGGGTGCCTTGGGCATCCCCAAACTTAGGCTCTTTCCACTCCTTATTCCATAATCCATCAAATCTTTACCCAAAACTTGAAAACTTCACAACACAAAACTTAAATAGAAAATCTCATGAGCTCCGTTAGTATAAGAAAACAAACCACCACTTAAGGTACTGTAATGAACTCATTCTTTATTTATATGGGTGTCAAACCTACTGTATTCCAACATCTCTATGGTTCATACCCTCCGATACTAGCCATCGATTCATCAAAATAAGCAAACAACACACAAAAAACAGAATCTGTCAAAAACAGAACAGTCTGTAGTAATCTGTAGGTTTCGAATACTTCTGTAACCCCAAAAAATCTGAAATAAAATTCTGGACGCGAGGAATTTATCTATTAATCATCTGCAAAAATAATCAACCTAATCGCACTCTCCAGTAAAAAATGGCAGCAAATCTCGTGAGCGCTAAAGTTTCTGTTTTTTACAGCAAGATCGCAAAGACTTTCCCCAAGTCTTCCCAAAGGTTCTACTTGGCACAAACAGTAATTAAAAGCATAAAACCACATATAAACATAGGATATATGCATTATTAATTACTAAACAGAACCAAAAAGCAAGAAACACAAATAAAATTGGGTTGCCTCCCAACAAGTGCTATCGTTTAACGCCCCTAGCTAGGCATAAAAGCAAGGATAGATCTATGTATTGTCATCTTTGGTATGCAATTCTTCAATAGAACACTTATAACCCTTAGGCTACGTTCGGTTACGCCCTTCCCCGTGTGGTTTTGGGCCCAAACCACGGGGATCCAGGCGGATCGGCCCCACTAGGAAATAATCTCCGCGTTTTCGATTTGACGCATTCGGTTAAGCCTCAAGCAGATCTTTCCCCCGTCAAAACCCCTCAAAACCGCGAGGAAAAAATCAGCTCCAGCCCACCCGTGGAAAAAATCCGCCTCTCTCTCTCTCTCTCGTAGTACGTAGGTCTCTCGTTGACGCGACCGAAGCAGGGGCGTGAGCTTAACCGAATGGAAGAAAGAAGCCCCGATCATCTTTGTGGCGGGGAGTCAACCCCCACAGGGGTCAGGTGCTGACACCCAATACCGGCAGGGATTAGTTCCACTAGGGGAACTAATCTATTGTAACCGAACAAGGCCTTAGGAGTTTCCTTCTTTTTATTAATGATCAAACTCCTAGGCAAGAAATCGAGAAAATCATTTGTAGGAAGAGGTTCCTTAATGATAGCAAGAAAGTTGGGGTGAACACTTATGGATTTGAGATCCGCATTTCCCTTACTAGAAGTTTCACCCTTATTTTTAGGAACGTACATCAATTTGGCAAATTTAGCATTAGAAGGTTTTGGAGTATTTTTCACGGAAGAAAGGGCAGACCATAAGTTGGTAATAATATCCTCAATTTTATCAATTCTTGCGGAATCTTGATCTATCTTTTCGTTAATTATGGGTTCCTTTTCTTTAAAAAATTTAAGAGCAACTCCTACCTTAGATACGTATTGGATAATTTGGTTGTGGATCCTTTTATCCAATTTTTCAATCAATTCTATAGTGGCAACTTTATTTTCAATAATTTCCAGCCTTTGCATAACATGTTCCAAAGTTAGAACAGTTCCATTAACCAAAAGAGGTGGTGGGCCAAACAAATCTAACATAGCATTATAAGAATCAAAAGTATGGCAACCCAAGAAATTCCCTTCGGTAATCGTGTCAAGAATATATCTATTCCATGGGGTTATGCTTACATAAAAATTGCGAAGAAGGATGGAAGTAGATTGCTTCCTAGTAGATCTATTTTGAGCATTGCAAATTCTGTACCAAGCATCTTTTACATTTTCTCCCTCCCTTCGTTTAAAATTAAGAACTTCATTCTCAGGAGACAAAGGAGTAGATAAAGGACTGGCCATGATGGCACACGGGACACAAGGAACAAGCGAAAAAGAGGAACGGAAAGAGAGGGCGAATAAAATGACAAGGGTGAAGTGGGGGAGAGGAAAACGAGAGGCAAATGGCAAATAATGTAATGCGAGGGATAAGAGTTTGTGATAGGTACTTGGTATGTCTTGACTTGTGCGTAGATCTCGCCGGCAACGGCACTAGAAATCCTTCTTGCTACCTCTTGAGCACTGCGTTGGTTTTCCCTTGAAGAGGAAAGGGTGATACAGTAAAGTAGCGTAAGTATTTCCCTTAGTTTTTGAGAACCAAGGTATCAATCCAGTAGGTGACTACATGCAAGTCCCTCGTACCTGCACAAACAAATAAGAACCTCGCAACCAATGCGATAAAGGGGTTGTCAATCCCTTCACAGTTACTTACGAGAGTGAGATCTGATAGAGATAATAAGATAAATAAATATTTTTGGTATTTTTATGATATAGATTGAAAGTAAAGATTGCAAAGTAAAATAGATAGGAAACTTTATATGATAAAAGATAGACCCGGGGGCCATAGGTTTCACTAGTGGCTTCTCTCAAGATAGCATAAGTATTACGGTGGGTGAACAAATTACTGTCGAGCAATTGATAGAAAAGTGCATAATTATGAGAATATCTAGGCATGATCATGTATATAGGCATCACGTCCGTGACAAGTAGACCGAAACGATTCTGCATCTACTACTATTACTCCACACATCGACCGCTATCCAGCATGCATCTAGAGTATTCAGTTCATAAGAACAGTGTAACACATTAGACAAGATGACATGATGTAGAGGGATAAACTCAAGCAATATGATATAAACCCCATCTTTTTATCCTCGATGGCAACAATACAATACATGCCTTGCTACCCCTGCTGTCACTGGGAAAGGACACCGCAATACTGAACCCAAAGCTAAGCACTTCTCCCATTGCAAGAAAGATCAATCTAGTAGGCCAAACCAAACTGATAATTCGAAGAGACATGCAAATATAACCAAACATACATAAAAGATTTCAGAGAAGAATCAAATATTGTTCATAGATAAACTTGATCATAAACCCACAATTCATTGCATCTCGACAAACACACCGCAAAAAGAGTTACATCGAATGGATCTCCAAGAAGATCAAGGAGAACTTTGTATTGAGATCCAATGAGAGAGAAGAAGCCATCTAGCTAATAACTATGGACCCGAAGGTCTGAAGTAAACTACTCACACATCATCAGAGAGGCTATGGTGTTGATGTAGAAGCCCTCCGTGATTGATTCCCCCTCCGACGGAGCTCCGAAAAAGGCCCCAAGATGGGATCTCTTGGGTACAGAAGGTTTCGGCGGTGGAAATAGGGTTTCGTGGTGCTCCTGGATGTTTGCGGAGTATATGGATATATATAGGAGGAAGAAGTAGGTCGGTGGAGCTGCGAGGGGCCCACGAGGGTGGGGGTGCCCGGGGGGCAGGCGTGCCTCCCTGCCTCGTGGCCGCCTCGCTTCTTTATTGACGTCTACTCCAAGTCCCCTGGATCACGTTTGTTCCAAAAATAAATCTCCCGAAGGTTTCATTTCGTTTGGATTCCGTTTGATATTCCTTTTCTGCGAAACACTGAAATAGGCAAAAAACAATAATTTGCACTGGGCCTTGGGTTAGTAGGTTAGTCCCAAAATGATATAAAAGTGTATAAATAAGCCCATTAAACATCCAAAACAGATAGTATAATAGCATGGAACAATCAAAAATTATAGATACGTTGGAGACGTATCAGACACCGCTTTCTCCGGGCGACGACACCCCTGAGCGCGGACCACCGGGGCAGAGCCCACCACCAGCTCGTTTCCGGCTGGTGGCGCCGGCGGCTCCTCTGGCCGGCTACTGGGCGTATCAGCAGTTGGCGCCTGTTGTGGTTCCTCCGCCCCCAAGATGACGGCATCGCCTCCTCCACCTTTCGTGACCGGCTGGTTGTCGCCGGCTCCTCCAGTCGGCACCTCAGCCCCTAGCGCTGGCGGAGCGGCGCGCAGAGGGATGATCAGTTGTGACGCCTGGACAAACATGGCCTTTTCCACCCGTGCGTTGGCTACCGCTTCCGCCCGCTCCTTGGCCGCGGCGTCGGTCTGGGCTCTGGCGGCTGCGTCGGCCTCTTCCTGCGCTGCCTTCATCGCCGCCGCCTTTTGCCGCTTGTCCTCTTCCCACTCTTCACGCACCTCCCATGCGTTCCTCTTTGTTGCCGCCTGGAGCTCTGCGCGTTGGTCTATGCGACGGGTGTTCCCAGAGCTTTCCATCCCCCGATGATGGAAGCAGAGGCCGACCGCTCAAGGGAGAGCGGGACGCTGATCAAAGAAAAGGCAAGGAGAAAATTCAGAAAGAATCATTGCCAGAGAAGCAAAGAAAAAACGCAAGAGAAGTTGAAGTACTTACGCGGATACTACTAGGGGCTGCTTTGGGGCCCTTGTGAATTGGGCCGCCTTCGAGGCAGTCTCATGCCGCCTGGTCGTGGAGGCCCGGTTCCTTGATTTCTTCGGCCGGCTGCCGAGCAACGGCCTGGTGGCTCGGCGTTTCTGTGACCCGCCTGGCGCGGCCGGCGTGGCTGATGAGTTGTCGCCCACGCTATCAGATCCGTGAGGGCGGTGTGTCTCGTCTTCCTCCTCGTCATCGTCCGACCACACCTCAACGCCACCTCCTCCGGAGCCGCCTGCTCCGCTGCCACCGCCTGTGGCATCGTCTTTCTCCAAGGCGGCCGCCCCCAAGTCGGGGTCGTCCATGTCACTCACCGCCCGGTCCAGTAGGTATTCCTGGCCTTCCTCCACGACGTTGGCTGCCAACTGGGATGAGAGGATCTGCGAAAAGTGATTGGTTGATGAGATGGCTAGAAGAAGAACTCGGCGCGCAAGAAGAAAAAGAGCCGAGGACTTACCGCAGGTGGAGGGTCTGCGCAGGAATACGACAGCTTGCCAAACTGCCACTCTACCTCCGAGAGCTTGCAGTTTGAGATATAGTTCACCAGGCGGGCCACCTCCTGTTGGAGATATGCCCTAGAGGCAATCATGTATGATGATATTTCCTATGTGTTTATGAATAAAGACAGTCCTTGGACATTATCAACGATGTGTATCAGCAAGTACGTGACTTGTTTGTGGGACTATGCATTGTATGATGACTGTCCTAAAAGGTCCCTAGTCGAAAGGGTTGTGTGGACGCAGCCAACTAGACTAGCATATGACACGGTCGATGGCTTGGTCTCACTAGCCATGGAGCATTGGATGCTAACCGAATAATATGGACTTGGAAGGATCTGGTCGGATTTGACGTAGCCGGATCCGAGTCAAGATAAGGTCCGAGCCGGACAGACCCAACTATGAGACGCAGCGATATGTCATCTGTGAGTCTCGAGTACAACATATGTTCTATGTCCTAAGACCTGAGCTGACGCATGTACTCGGGATGGTGACAGACTTGCTTTGGGCCGACCAAATGCTACTCGGTAACTGGGTAGTTATAAAGGTAGGTTTCGGGTTTGTCCAGAACCATGCTGCGAGACGTGGTCGAGAAAGATGGGATTTGCCCCTTAGATAAGGAGAGATATACTCTGGGCCCCTCGTGTGATTCGACCATGATAAGCATGGCTATGCGACAAGGATTATGAGATAATCCGGTTTGTGGTTGGCATCACTGGAACGAGAAAGAGGTCGGGCTAGCACAAGGATGACAGACTCGCCTTGAGCTCGACACCATATATCGTGTGGCAAAAGGAATGGAAGTATGATGTACAGGTTCACCTGACCACCTTCATAGTCTATTTGGTGTTCGGCATGCCTTGCTAGAGGCTGCTACCAACTGTGCAGTTCGGAGGTGATCCGAACTGCGACCAAGCCGGCTTGAACCTAAGGGGTCACGCGGTTAAGGGAAGGAACCTATGAGGTCGGATCCGAGGACACTGGTCGAATGTGATCTGGGCTGCATTCGGATTGTGGCCGAGTAGACTTATGGGCTTTAGGGTCCATGCAAGGCCCAAGTGTTGAGCCCGCGACGGACGCCTATATAAAGTGGAGATGCCGCACACTCACGCGATTGATCGCTTCGGCACTATCACTAGGGTTTGCATGTGTTTCGAATAGACACCTCCACTCGCCGCTGGTTGTGTGATCGGACCTAGCAGTCCACCGCACGACGTTCCTCCTGCACGCGCGGATACTGTTAGAGGCGGTGCACTTGCGCCACTCCGGCGAACTTGTATGTGGGAACTGACTACCGGCTGTACGAGGAGATCAGACGAGGAGGAGACGATCCACGCGGACGCGCTGCCCCAACTCTTCTTCCGCTGCACGGCACTGCGCGTCTAGTGGTAACGAACTGTGATCCATTTCCCGTAGCATGTTCTTGGTTGTTCTGCGCGTAGGAAAATTTTAATTTGTAGTCGACGCACCCTACCGTAGTACCCAACACCTCCGCCTCCGACATCTCCTTGGTGCTCGTCCGGCTTGGGTCTCGGTGCCCGCTAAGGGAGTCCTGGATTAGGGGGTATCCGGACAGCCGGACTATAACCTTTGGCCGGACTGTTGGACTATGAAGATACAAGATTGAAGACTTCGTCCCGTGTCCGGAAGGGACTCTACTTGGCGTGGAAGGCAAGCTAGGCAATACGGATATGTATATCTCCTCCTTTGTAACCGACCTTGTGTAACCCTACCCCCCTCCGGTGTCTATATAAACCGGAGGGTTTAGTCCATAGGACAACATACAATCATACGATAGGCTAGCTTTTAGGGTTTAGCCTCTCCGATCTCGTGGTAGATCAACTCTTGTAATACCCATATCATCAAGAATAAATCAAGCAGGACGTAGGGTTTTACCTCCATCAAGAGGGCCCGAACCAGGGTAAAACATCGTGTCCCCGCCTCCTGTTACCATCTGCCTTAGACGCACAGTTCGGGACCCCCTACCCGAGATCCCCGGTTTTGACACCGACATTGGTGCTTTCATTGAGAGTTCCTCTGTGTCGTCCCCGTTAGGCTTGATGGCTCCTACGATCATCGATAGCGATGCCGTCCAGGGTGAGACTTTTCTCCCTGGACAGATCGTTGTATTCGGCGGCTTCGCACTGCGGGCCAACTCGCTTGGCCATCTGGAGCAGATCGAAAGTTACGCCCCTGGCCACCAGGTCAAGTTTAGAAGCTTAAACTACACGGCCGATATCCACGGAAACTTGATCTTCGACGGATTCGAGCCTCTGCCTTGTGCGTCACACGGTCACGATGAGTACGATTTAGCTCTACCATCGGACAGTGTTCAGGAGATCACACCGGCAGCCACTCCGACCCTCAATTCGGAGCCAGTTGCGCCGTCCATGGACGGGTGGATAGACCCCGCCACGGAGGCCTTATCCTCAGCGGCGATCGAGCCGAACATCGACCTTACCCTGCACGAGAGCCGTGTTGTCAAAATGCCGGATCCTTCTCCGGCCACGGACTCCGAACCGCCTGCGCCCTTTCCTATCGAATCCGATTGGGCGCTGATCATGGAGTTTACCTCCGCGGATATTTTTCAGCACTCGCACTTTGGCGACATACTAAACTCATTAAGGTCTCTCTCCTTGTCAGGAGGATCCTGGCCGAACTACGTCCAGCAGGATTGGGATGCGGATGACGGAGAAATTCGCTGCCCACCCACCACCCACTTAGTAGCCACTGTCGAGGATTTAACCGACATGCTCGAATTCGACTCCGAAGACATCGACGGTATGGACGACGATGCAGGAGACGAACAGGAACAACTGCTCATAGGGCATCAGACGCCCACTTCATCACCTAACGTATACATGGTGGACACACCAAAATAAAACGACGACGAGGAACGGAAGGACGCAACAAAGGGTTGTCCCCTCGAGAAGCAGTCAAAGCGGCGGCATAAGCGCCACCCCAAATCCCGTCTCAACAGAAACAACGATCATACAACCCCAGCCACAGAGCAGGGCGAGCCGGCGGATGATGAACATGCATCGAGCAACCGTCTGAACAAGGCAACTTGGATAACCAAACCGAACAACCCATCCCCGGCGAAGATAACAGTCCGGATGACCTCATGCCGGACAAGTTCCTGGAGCAGAAGAATGTCCATAAAAGGCTCGTTGCCACTGCGCATAGCCTGAAAAAGCAGAAGCGGAAGCTCAAGACTACGGAAGATGCACTCAGAATCAGACATAGCAAGGTACTCAACACCGCAGACAAATATGGCGGCAGTCGCCACACAAAGAGCTACCCGAGGCGAAAGCTACTGCCCGAATTTGATGAGGAGGCCTTAGAGCCCCCGCAATCAAAAAACAAAGAAGCCATCTGGTCGGATAGACGACCTCATGGACAACATAGAGCGGCAAATGGCGCCGCACACAATCCAACACGCGATCCACACGAGGACTCGCATAAAAAAGATGGCCCAACTAGATCTATCTACGGGCCAAGAAATCACACTCTAGCAATCAATGCAACACAACAAATATCCGAACAACACGACACACCCAAATACAGGGGTGCCGCACACCCCCTATGTTTCACTGATGAGGTGCTGGACCATTAATTTCTAGCGGGATTCAAACCCGTAAACATAGAGGCATACGACGGAACAAGAGACCCTGGAGTCTGGATTGAGGACTATATCCTCCATATCCATATGGCTCGAGGAGATGATCTCCAGGCCATCAAGTACTTACCCCTCAAGCTCAAAGGGCCAGCTCGGCACTGGCTTAAAAGCCTCTCCGAAAGCTCCATTGGAAGCTGGGAAGAGCTTGAAGACGCTTTTCGGGGGAATTTTCAAGGGACTTATGTCCGACCTCCAGATGCGGACGATTTGAGTCATATAACTCAACAGCCCGGAGAGTCAGCCCGAAAGCTTTGGAATAGGTTTCTTACTAAAAAGAACCAAATAGTCGACTGTCCAGATGCCGAAGCTTTGGCAGCCTTTAAGCACAGCGTCTGAGATGAATGGCTTGCCAGACACCTCGTCCAAGAAAAGCGGAGAACAATGGCAGCATTAACAAGCCTCATGACCCGCTTTTGCTTGGGCGAGGACAACTGGCTAGCCCGATGCAGCACCAGCAACCCAAATACATCCGAAGTTAGAGACGGAAACAGGAAATCATGACGCAACAAAAATAATAAGCATCGGAATAAAGAAGACAACCCGAAGAGCACGACGGTAAACGCCGGATTCAGAAGCTCTTGGCCAGGTAAGCAAAAGCCGCCCCCTAAAGGCGCCAGAGATGAACTGTCCAGCTTAAACAAAATTCTGGATTAAATATGTCAGATCCATAGCACCCCCGATAAACCTGCAAATCATACCCACAGAGAATGCTGGGTCTTCAAGCAGTCCGGCAAGCTCAACGCCGAACATAAGGGGCATGATCCACCAAGCAAAGACGAGGATGAGCCTCGCACGCAAAACACTGGGGAACAGAAGAAATTTCCACCAGAACTCAAAACAGTAAATGTGTTACCCATGATAAAGGGGAGAAGCAAAGCGGCACTCCTAGATAAACATGCCCAACGGCCTATCACCGCGGAGTTCTGCCACTGGCCGTCTCAACCAATCACCTTCGACCATCAGGATTACTCAGCAAGTATCCGGAGCGCATGATGGGCTGCCTTGGTATTAGATCCAATAATTGACGGATACCAGTTCACACGAGTCCTGATGGACGGTGGCAGCAGCTTAAACCTGATATATCAGGACATAATCCGCAAAATGGGGATAGACCCAATGAAAATTTGCCGCAGCAATACTACCTTTAGAGGAGTAACACCAGGACCAGGGGCTCATTGCACAGGCTGCCTGCTACTAGAGGTTGTATTCGGCTTCCCCGACAACTTCCGTAGCGAAAATTTAACCTTCCACATTGCTCCGTTCCAAAGTGGCTATCAAGCACTACTCGGACGCGAAGCTTTCGCCCGCTTTAACGCAATACCGCATTACGCTTCCCACACGCTTAGGATGCCCGGTCCACGTGGCATCATTATAGTAAAAGGAAATATTGAGCGATCCCTGCACGCCGAAGAGTGTGCGGCTGCCTTGGCAGCCGCACACTAAAACGACCTCACCAACTAAAACATTCGATAGGTCGTTAAGACCACGGACACGGTTAGACGAGTCCGGCGCAGCTATATGTAATTCATACAGGTTTGATGACCACACACCTGTTACAAATACAAGGGGCTCAACGCGCGCAGACAAGTGGCAACTTTTACTCATCTTGAACTATACATGGTTTCTTTAAAACCTACCTTTTTGCACGACAAATTTTCACCCAAGTTCCTCTCTTTTACAGATGACCATCGTGCTACACCCGTCCAGGATACGGCACAACGGAGACACAGGCACTTACGTGCAGCAGGGACTCATTCAAAGGATTCTTTTTAGATTAAGACCCTGCGTCAACCTTTTTTACTGTCTCTTGTTGATACACGTCCCTTAGATTCTCAGTACCATTGAGAAGGATGTTGACGTCTTGGCATGTGGCCACGTCAGAAAAATGCACGTACCTGGACACCAGGGGCTTCTTACAAAGGGCACTGTTTAGGCCCAGTTTACACCATAAAGACCGAACACCTTAGGGAGTGTTCGGCGTCGCGAGTTCGGCCTTATATGCATCAGCTCCGAATCATGTCTTTGATCAAATGTTGGGTTTGCCCGGCTCCTGTGTTTTGCTGCCTTACGTTCTGCTCTATCGGCTAAGGCGGCACCGGGAGAACTACTATGATTGTGCCCTGGTTCATCCGGACGAGCACCTCAGTAGAGAAAACCGAAAACTGACTGTCATGATATAGCGCGAGACTAGTCAACCACTCGATGACCCATCGGAATCTTAGAATTCCTCCGCCTTAACGAAGGGCCGTTTCCCGGCCGGGCAAGTACGCACCCCGAATTCGGATGAGTGCGGACCCACCAGGGGCTATATAGTAGCCCCACTGTCAAACTCCTATGGCTAAGTGAAAGTGTTAAAGCATTATAGTCCGGTTGCCTAGTTCGCTGCGCTATCACCTCCTTATTAGGACCAAGACATTGGATTAAGTGTGAATACGCATCTTCTGCGAACACCCCCGCATTATACGCGTGGGGGCTGAAGCCGACGACTGCAATCTTTCAGGTTATACACATGTATACATAAACGGCCGCACAGGAGGCATCACAATACATTCGGGCACAAGTATAAATACAGCCTTGATAAATTCAATAAAAACATTGTTTTTACAATGGGAATACATGTCATTCAAACATAACATTCTTCGAGCACTGGGCCTCTATCAAACGAGCACCCTCAAGAACCTCTTCAAAATAGTGCTCGACAACCACTCGACCTATGGCAGAACCCTGTGCTGCGAAAGTGGTAGCATCCATCTCCACCCAGTTTGCTTTGACACGGGCAAGGGCCATCCGCGAGCCTTCTATGCATGCCGACCTCTTCATCGCATTGATGCGCGGCACCGCACCAAGGAACTGCTGCACTAAGCTGAAATAGCTGTTCGGCTTCGGCTTTTCCGGCCACAGATGATCTACGACGGACCTCATGGCAAGTCTGGACAACCTATTGAGTTCAGCCCATTCAGCTAGCTGATCGGTCAATGGAAGCGGACGCTCTGGCACGTTGAACTGCGACCAGAACAGCTTGTCCACTTCCCGATCTGTTTGATCTCGGAAGTATTCGGCCGCATCGACAGCGCTCACCGCCAAGTCCAGATATGCGTCTGCCGAACTCCACAGCCGATCCAGAGGGGCATACCGCGGATCTCCTAACTTCCTCCGCAGCAAAAGGGCTTCCCAGCCACAATATCACAGGCTTCACACAGTTCCTCCTTCTTCGCTCTCATGGCAGAACGGGTGTCTTTGGTCGCCATCGTGGCCTTTTCAAGGTCCGTCGCCTTGGCTCGGTTTTCTTCTTCAAGGAACTGGCAACGGTCGGCAGTGTCTTTTAACTTTGCAGCCATCTTGGCCATTTTCTCTTTGCTCTCGCAATGCGCGGCCTTCTCGGCTTTCAACTCTTCGTCCGCCTTCAAAGCAGCCGCATTACTACTCCTTGCTTGTTCTTTGGCTCGGGCAAGTTCCGCCCGAAGGGTTTCCACGGTGGAAGCTCCATCTGCAGTCACAAAATATTAAAGATACTGGCAACACGCTACTCTTACTATGTGACATTCACCAGAAAATATCACTTACCCTGTGCCTCGTCAAGCCTCTTGTTAACAAGCTCGATGTCGGCATCCGCCGCATCCAGTTGCCGCTTTAGTTCGCCAAACTCATGAGTTCGGCTAGCCACCGGAGCTTCCACTACCTGCACATTAAAGCGGTATGGTTATTACCTGGGACTACGATCCTCTGCTTGCCGCTGTTCTCGGTGACAACCAGAGTCTCAGGGGCTACTATCTACATAGGGCACACCTAAAAATGTGCGGTACTATTACAAAGGTATATCATTTTACGTACCTCAAAGACCGTTAGTAGACACATAAAGGCGTCATGCAACCCGCTTTCGGCGGACGAAATCCTTTCCAGCACCGTACTCATTAACGTACGGTGTTCTTCCGAGATGGTCGCTCGCTTCAACAGATCCCTCAGTGCGTCCGACCGCATACCAAACGGCGCCGGACTCTCTTGTTCGCCCTCTTCAAGAGCCGGATGCTGGGGACTTCGGGCGACTATAGGATTATCTTCTGGCCTCACCGGATCCGGAGAGGCCCTCCGCGACGACACTTCAAGGTCGCCCGCTTCTTGAGCGCGGGAGTCCAGGGGAGGCGTTTCGCTCTCCATCATCTCTGGAAGAAGGTCCCCTGAAGACGAGATCAATTGAGAAGCGCTAAGATCCGAACTGCAAGATAAACGCTTCGGTTATCTTCCTCGGAGATTAGGTAGAATATCTTTACTATTAAGTATCTTTTGATCACTTATGGCTCGTTAGAGGGCTGATCCTCGCGCGGACTTTGTGCGGCAAGAGCACCCCCCAAGGCAAGACCCTCTGTTAGATACTTCTTCTCCCGTTTGGAAGCCTTGGTTTCCGAATCCTCAAAGGCAGTCCTCTTCCTTCCCCGGAGCGAGAGAAGGTCGGAATCTTCCCGTTGGTTATCCTCCTTCACGGAGGCGCTCATTCCCTTGGTTGGAATTGGTAGTGATGGGTGCCCGCTTTCGCCCTCATTATTCCCCCCTTTATCTTCCTTTGAGGGCTCCAGGCAAGGTGCTAGCTCGAGCATCTTTTCCAGTACTGGATTGTCCAAACCCTCAGGAAGGGGGGCCAAACACCGAATCATCTTCGCCTTTGTTAGCCAATCCTGGTCGAAGGGCGATTTCTCAGAATGATGTCATGATAAGTGAAAGA
Organism: Triticum urartu; assembly: GCF_003073215.2. Taxonomy (NCBI): domain Eukaryota; kingdom Viridiplantae; phylum Streptophyta; class Magnoliopsida; order Poales; family Poaceae; genus Triticum; species Triticum urartu. The sequence goes on from NC_053026.1 coordinate 234,601,042, forward strand.
CGGTGTGTTCGGCTAGAGGATTACTTACTTGGTCGGCGGTGCGGTTGCTGCTCAGGCCCACTTCCTCGGTAGTATCCGGACACTCCATTTGAGGTCTGAAGAATGATTTATACATCTCCTCGTGCGTCAGGACGAGGAAATTCTGAATAGCGTGCGGTCCTTCTGAGTTGAATTCCCACAAGCGGAGGGGCCGGCGTTTGCATGGCTGGACTCGACGAACCAGCATGACTTGCACTACCATAACCAAACTAAAATCTCCTTCGAAGAGATCTCGGATGCGACCTTGCAATATGGGCACATCCTTGGCTGGACCCCAGCTCAGCCCCCTGCCGATCCATGACATCAGTTGTGGTGGAGGCCCGAGCGAAAGGCGGGGGAAGCTACCCACTTGGCACTTCTGGGAGCGGTGATGTAGAACCACTCCCGTTGCCATAATCCGGACACCTCTGGAAGGGTCCCTTTTGGACACGGAGCTCCTGCAATCTTGCTTATTAATGCGCCTCCGCACACTGCATGCTGCCCTTCGACAGTCTTCGGCTTCACATCAAAGGTCTTGAGCCACAGGACGAAGTGAGGGGTAATGCGGAGGAAGGCCTCACATACGACAATAAAAGCCGATATGTGGAGAAAGGAATCCGGGGCTAGATCATGGAAATCAAGCCCGTAATAGAACATCAAACCCCTTACGAAGGGATCCAGAGTGAGGCCTAGTCCTTGGAGGAAGTGGGAGATGAACACGACGTCTTCGTTGGGTTCAGGAGTAGGGACGACCTGCCCTCGGGCGGGCAGCCGATGTGAGACTTCGGCGGTCAGGTACCTTGCCTCCCTCAATTTCTTGATATCCTCTTCCGTGATGGAGGAGGGCATCCACCAACCCTGGAGGCTGGATCCGGACATGATTGAAGATCCGAAGCACCTGACCTAGGCTTTGGGTGTTAGAACTCGAGGCGGGGGAAGGATTCGATTGAGCACGGGAGGAAAAAAGTAAAAGCCTTGTCCCCTTTATAAAGAGGGTGAATATCAAGCATCCTCCTCGTGGCCGTTTGGGCCTTGCCTTCGATCAAGGAGATATACCAACGGGCACGATTGGGTTACCCACGTCTGTATTGATGAGAATCCCGTAATAAGGGGACACGATCTCTGCTTCGACAAGCCGTGCCAAGGAAACCGCCTCGCAGAACGCGCTGAGGTGGGACAGTAAAAAATGATTCAGGCTTGGTTGTGGTGTGATGTCACGTTGCAGAATACATCAGCAGATTAGATTTGTGAAAATATTACTCTCTCTATGATGGTATGTGGGACTTGTTTTGCAGAGCCGGACACGATCCTCGTGTTCAAACATCTTATATGAAGTATTTGGAGGAGGAACCCGCCTTGCAATGCCGAAGACAATTTGCGCGCCAGACTCATCGTCATTGAAGCCTGGTTCAGGGGCTACTGAGGGAGTCCTGGATCAGGGGGTATCCGGACAGCTGGACTATAACCTTTGGCCAGACTGTTGGACTATGAAGATACAAGATTGAAGACTTCGTCCCGTGTCCGGATGGGACTCTACTTGGCGTGGAAGGCAAGCTAGGAAATACGGATATGTATATCTCCTCCTTTGTAACCGACCTTGTGTAACCCTAGCCCCCTCCGGTGTCTATATAAACCGGAGGGTTTAGTCCATAGGACAACATACAATCATACCATAGGCTAGCTTTTAGGGTTTAGCCTCTCCGATCTCGTGGTAGATCAACTCTTGTAATACCCATATCATCAAGAATAAATCAAGTAGGACGTAGGGTTTTACCTCCATCAAGAGGGCCCGAACCTGGGTAAAACATCGTGTCCCCTACCTCCTGTTACCATCCGCCTTAGACGCACAGTTCGGGACCCCCTACCCGAGATCCGCCAGTTTTGACACCGACACCCGCTCATCTGGCTGATCAGGTGCGGCTAGGCTTGGAGGGGGAGCACCCAGCGTGCCATGAAGGCGGTCAGCAGATCCAAAGCCTTCAGGCCCTCTAGATCCTTCATCTCCCGGAGCAAGGCGATGGCGGCAAGGGAGGCAGCCGACAGTGCCTTCGGCTTGAAGGCCCAGTTGATGCGGGGTTCGGCTGGCGGGCCGGCCTTGTATGCCGGCAGGTTGACGAAGTCATGGTCCGAGTCGACGTTTTTCACGTAGAAATACGACCGCTACCAGTGTTGGGGAACGTAGCAGAATTTTAAAATTTTCTACGCATCAGCAAGATCAATCTATGGAGTCATCTAGCAATGAGGAGAGGGGAATGCATCTACATGCCCTTGTAGATCGCGAGCGGAAGCGTTCAAGAGAACGGGGTTGATGGAGTCGTACTCGTCGTGATCCAAATCACCGATGACCGAGTGCCGAACGGACGGCACCTCCATGTTCAACAAACGTATGGTTGGGGAAGACTTCTCCTCCTTCTTGATCCAGCAAGGGGAAGGGAGAGGTTGATGGAGATCCAGCAGCACGACGGCTTGGTGGTGGAAGCAGCGGTGATCTCGGCATGGCTTCGCCAAGCTTAGCGAGAGGGAGAGGTGTTACGAGGGGAGAGGGAGGCGCCAAGGGCTAGGGTGCGGCTTCCCTCCCTCCCCCACTATATATAGGGCACCTAGGGGGGCGCCGGCCCTAGGAGATCCCATCTCCAAGGGGGAGCGGCGGCCAAGGGGGACTTGCCCCCCAAGTCAGGTGGGGCGCCCCCACCCCTAGGGTTTCCAACCCTAGGCGCAGGGGGAGGCCCATGGGGGGCACACCAGCCCACCAGGGGCTGGTTCCCCTCCCAGTTCAGCCCATGGGGCCCTCCGGGATAGGTGGCCCCACCCGGTGGACCCCCGGGACCCTTCCGGTGGTCCCGGTACAATACCGATTACCCCCGAAACTTTCCCGATGGCCGAAACTGGACTTCCTATATCTAAATCTTCACCTACGGACCATTTCGGGACTCCTCGTGATGTCCGGGATCTCATCCGGGACTCCGAACAACTTTCGGGTTACCGCATACTAATATCTCTACAACCCTAGCGTCACCGAACCTTAAGTGTGTAGACCCTACGGGTTCGGGAGACACACAGACATGACCGAGACGACTCTCCGGTTAATAACCAACAGCGGGATCTGGATACCCATGTTGGCTCCCACATGTTCCATGATGATCTCATCGGATGAACCACGATGTCGAGGATTCAATCAATCCCGTATTCAATTCCCTTTGTCAATCGGTACGTTACTTGCCCGAGATTCGATCGTCGGTATCCCAATACCTCGTTCAACCTCGTTACCGGCAAGTCACTTTACTCGTACCGTAATGCATGATCCCATGACCAAAAACTTGGTCACATTGAGCTCATTATGATGATGCATTACCGAGTGGGCCCAGAGATACCTGTCCATCATTCGGAGTGACAAATTCCACTCTCGATCCATGTCAACCCAATACATACTTTCGGGGATACCTGTAGTATACCTTTATAGTCACCCAGTTACGTTGTGATGTTTGGTACACCCAAAGCACTCCTACGGCATCCCGGAGTTACACGATCTCATGGTCTAAGGAAATGATACTTGACATTGGAAAAGCTCTAGCAAACGAACTACACAATCTTGTGCTATGCTTAGGATTGGGTCTTGTCCATCATATCATTCTCCTAATGATGTGATCCCGTTATCAATGACATCCAATGTCCATAGTAAGGAAACCATGACTATCTGTTGATCAATGAGCTAGTTAACTAGAGGCTCACTAGGGACATGTTATGGTCTATGTATTCACACATGTATTATGATTTCCGGATAACACAACTATAGCATGAATAATAGACAATTATCATGAACAAGGAAATATAATAATAATCATTTTATTATTGCCTCTAGGGCATATTTCCAACAATCTCCCACTTGCACTAGAGTCAATAATCTAGTTACATTGTGATGAATTGAACACCCATAGAGTTCTGGTGTTGATCATGTTCTGCTCGCGGAAGAGGTTTAGTCAACGGATCTGCGACATTCAGATCCGTATGTACTTTGCAAATATCTATGTCTCCATCTTGAACATTTTCATGAATGGAGTTGAAGCGACGCTTGATGTGCCTAGTCTTCTTGTGAAACCTGGGCTCCTTGGCAAGGGCAATAGCTCCAGTGTTGTCACAGAAGAGAGTGATCGGCCCCGACACATTGGGTATGACTCCTAGGTCGGTGATGAAATCCTTCATCCAGATTGCTTCATGCGCTGCCTCCGAGGCTGCCATGTACTCCACTTCACATGTAGATCCTGCCATGACGCTTTGCTTGCAACTGCACCAGCTTACTGCCCCACCATTCAAAATATACACGTATCCGGTTTGTGACTTAAAGTCATCCAGATCTGTGTCGAAGCTAGCGTCGACGTAACCCTTTACGACGAGCTCCTCATCACTACGAGAAACATATCCTTAGTCCTTTTCAGGTACTTTAGGATGTTCTTGACTGCTATCCAGTGTTCCATGCCGGGATTACTTTGGTACCTACCTACCAAACTTACGGCAAGGTTTACATCAGGTCTGGTACACAGCATGGCATACATGATAGACCCTATGGCTGAGGCATAGGGGACGACACTCATCTTTGCTCTATCTTCTGCCGTGGTCGGACATTGAGCTAAGCTCAATTTCACACCTTGCAACACAGGCAAGAACCCCTTCTTGGACTGATCCATATTGAACTTCTTCAATATCTTATCAAGGTATGTGCTTTGTGAAAGACCTATGAGGCGTCTCGATCTATCTATCTATAGATCTTGATGCCTAATGTGTAAGCAGCTTCTCCAAGGTCCTTCATTGAAAAACACTTATTCAAGTAGGCCTTAATACTGTCCAAAAGTTCTATATCATTTCCCATCAAAAGTATGTCATCCACATATAATATGAGAAATGCTATAGAGCTCCCACTCACTCTCTTGTAAACACAGGCTTCTCCATAAGTCTGCATAAACCCAAACACTTTGATCATTTCATTAAAGCGAATGTTCCAACTCCGAGATGCTTGCACCAGCCCATAGATGGAGCGCTGGAGCTTGCATACCTTGTTAGAATTCTTAGGATCGACAAAACCTTCCGGCTGCATCATATACAATTCTTCCTTAAGAATGCCGTTAAGGAATGCCGTTTTGACGTCCATTTGCCATATCTCATAATCATAGTATGCGGCAATTGCTAACATGATTCGGAGGGACTTTAGCTTCGCTACAGGTGAGAAGGTCTGGTCGTAGTCAACCCCTTGAACTTGTCGATAACCCTTAGTGACAAGTCGAGCCTTATAGATGGTAACATTACCATCCGCGTCCGTCTTCTTCTTAAAGATCCATTTATTCTCTATCGCTCGCCAATCATCGGGCAAGTCTGTCAAAGTCCATACTTTGTTTTCATACATGGATCCTATCTCGGATTGCATGGCTTCAAGCCATTTGTTGGAATCTGGGCCCGCCATTGCTTCTTCATAGCTCAAAGGTTCACCGTTGTCTAACAACATTCTGGTGTGGAACGTGTCCTTGTGGACCTTCGAAGTTCAGTAGTAACTTGATCCGAAGTACCTTGATCATGATCATTAACTTCCTCTCTAGTCGGTGCAGGCACCACAGGAACATCTTCCTGAGCTGCGCTACTTTCCGGTTCAAGAGGCAGTACTTCATAGAGTTCTACTTTCCTCCCACTTACTTCTCTCGAGAGAAACTCTTTCTCCAGAAAGGACCCGTTCTTGGCAACAAAGATCTTGCCTTCAGATCTGAGGTAGAAGGTATACCCAATGGTTTCCTTAGGGTATCCTATGAAGACGCATTTTTCCGACTTGGGTTCGAGCTTTTCAGGTCGAAGTTTCTTGACATAAGCATCGCATCCCCAAACTTTTAGAAACGATAGCGTAGGTTTCTTCCCAAACCATAATTCATACAGTGTCGTCTCAACAGATTTAGACGGTGCCCTATTTAAAGTGAATGTAGCTGTCTCTAGAGCATACCCCCAAAATGATAGCGGTAAATCAGTGAGTGACATCATAGATCACACCATATCCAATAGAGTGCGATTACGACGTTCGGACACACCGTTACGCTGAGGTGTTCTAGGCGGCGTGAGTTGTGAAATGATTCCACATTTCCTTAAGTGTGTACCAAATTCGTGACTTAAATATTCTCCCCCACGATCTGACCTCATTCTAAAATTCATTGAACTTTTCAAAGGTCTCAGATTTGTGTTTCATCAAATAGACATACCCATGTCTACTTAAGTCATCAGTGAGAGTGAGAACATAACGATAGCCACCGCGAGCCTCAACGCTCATTGGACCGCACACATCAGTATGTATAATTTCCAATAAGTTGGTTGCTCGATCCATTGTTCCGGAGAATGGAGTCTTGGTCATTTTACCCATGAGGCATGGTTCGCACGTGTCAAATGATTCGAAATCAAGAGACTCCAAAAGTCCATCTGTATGGAGCTTCTTCATGCGTTTGACACCGATGTGACCAAGGCAGCAGTGCCACAGATATGTGGGACTATCATTATCAATCTTACATCTTTTGGTATTCACACTATGAATATGTGCACATCATGTTAGAGATTCATTAAGAATAAACCATTGACCAGCGGGGCATGACCATAAAACATATCTCTCATATAAATAGAACAACCATTATTCTCGGATTTAAATGAGTAGCCATATCGTATTAAACGAGATCCAGATACAATGTTCATGCTCAAAGCTGGCACTAAATAACAATTATTGAGGTTTAAAACTAATCACGTAGGTAAATGTAGAGGTAGCGTGCCGACGGCGATCACATCGACCTTGGAACCATTCCCGACGCGCATCGTCACCTCGTCCTTCGCCAATCTCCGCTTATTCCGCAACTCCTATTTTGAGTTACAAATATGAGCAACCGCACCGGTATCAAATACCCAGGAGCTACTACGAGTACTGGTAAGGTACACATCAATTACATGTATATCACATATACCTTTAGTGTTGCCAGCCTTCTTGTCCGCTAAGTATTTGGGGCAGTTCCGCTTCCAGTGTCCCTTTCCCTTGCAATAAAAGCACTCAGTCTCAGGTTTGGGTCCATTCTTTGGCTTCTTCCCGGCAACTGATTTACCGGGCGCGGCAACTTCCTTGCCGTCCTTCTTGAAGTTCTTCTTACCCTTGCCTTTCTTGAAACTAGTGGTTTTATTGACCATCAACACTTGATGTTCCTTTTTGATTTCCACCTCCGCTGATTCCAGCATTGAAAATACTTCAGGAATAGTTTTCACCATCCCCTACATATTGTAGTTCATCACAAAGCTCTTGTAGCTAGGTGGGAGCGACTGAAGGATTCTGTGAATGACCGCCTCGTCCGGGAGGTTAATGTCCAGCTGGGACAAGCGGTTGTGCAACCCAGACATTTTGAGTATGTGCTCACTGACAGAAATATTTTCGTCCATCTTACAACTGTAGAACTTGTCGGAGACTTCATATCTCTCGACCCGGGCATGAGCTTGGAAAACCATTTTCAGCTCTTCGAACATCTCATATGCTCCGTGTTGCTCAAAACGCTTTTGGAGCCCCGGTTCTAAGCTGTAAAGCATGCCGCACTGAACGAGGGAGTAATCATTAGCACGTGACTGCCAAGCGTTCATAACGTCTTGTTTCTCTGGGATGGGTGCTTCACCTAGCGGTGCTTCTAGGACATATGCTTTCTTGGCAGCTATGAGGATGATCCTCAGGTTCCGGACCCAGTCCATATAGTTGTTGCCATCATCTTTCAGCTTGGTTTCCTCTAGGAATGCGTTGAAGTTGAGGTTGACATGAGCGTTGGCCGTTTGATCTACAAGACATTTTGCAAAGGTTTTTAGACTAAGTTCATGATAATTAAGTTCATCTAATCAAATTATTCAACAAACTCCCACTCAGACAGACATCCCTCTAGTCATCTAAGTGATACATGATCCGAGTCAACTAGGCCGTGTCCGATCATCACGTGAGACGGACTAGTCATCATCGGTGAACATCTTCATGTTGATCGTATCTTCTATACGACTCATGTTCGACCTTTCGGTCTTCCATGTTCTGAGGCCATGTCTATACATGCTAGGCTCGTCAAGTCAACCTAAGTGTATTGCGTGTGTAAATCTGGCTTACACCCGTTGTATTCGAACGTTAGAATCTATCACACCCGATCATCACGTGGTGCTTCGAAACGACGAACCTTCGCAACGGAGCACAGTTAGGGGGAACACTTTCTTGAAATTATTGTGAGGGATCATCTTATTTAAGCTACTGTCGTTCTAAGAAAATAAGATGTAAAACATGATAAACATCACATGCAATCAAATAGTGACATGATATGGCCAATATCATTTTGCTCCTTTTGATCTCCATCTTCGGGGCGCCATGATCATCATCGTCACCGGCATGACACCATGATCTCCATCATCATGATTTCCATCATCGTGTCTTCATGAAGTTGTCTCGTCATCTATTACTTCTACTACTATGGCTAACGGTTTAGCAATAAAGTAAAGTAATTACATGACGTTTATGTTGACATGCAGGTCATAAATAAATTAAGACAACTCCTATGGCTGCTGCCGGTTTTCATACTCATCGACATGCAAGTCGTGATTCCTATTACAAGAACATCATCAATCTCATACATCACATATATCATTCATCACATCCTTTTGGCCATATCACATCACACGGCACATGCTGCAAAAAAAAAGTTAGACGTCCTCTAATTATTGTTGCAAATTTTTTACGTGGCTGCTATAGGTTTCTTAGCAAGACCATTTCTTACCTACGCCAAAACCACAATGTGATATGCCAATTTCTATTTACCCTTCGTAAGGACCCTTTTCATCGAATCCGATCCGACTGAAGTGGGAGAGACAGACACCCGCTAGCCACCTTATGCAACTAGTGCATGTCAGCCGGTGGAACCTGTCTCACGTAAGTGTACATGTAAGGTCGGTCCGGGCCGCTTCATCCCACGATGCCGCCGAATCAAGATAAGACTAGTAACGGCAAGTAAATTGACAAAATCAACGCCCACAACAATCTTGTGTTCTACTCGCGCATAGAAACTACGCATAAACCTGGCTCTAATACCACTATTGGGGAACGTAGCAGAATTTTAAAATTTTCTACGCATCACCAAGATCAATCTATGGAGTCATCTAGCAACGAGGGAGAGGGGAGTGCATCTACATACCCTTGTAGATCGCGAGCGGAAGCGTTCAAGAGAACGGGGTTGATGGAGTCGTACTCATCGTGATCCAAATCACCGATGACCGAGTGCCGAACGGACGGCACCTCCGCTTCAACACACGTACGGTTGGGGAAGACGTCTCCTCCTTCTTGATCCAGCAAGGGGAAGGGAGCGGCTGATGGAGATCCAGCAGCACGACGGCGTGGTGGTGGAAGCAGCGGTGATCTCGGCAGGGCTTCACCAAGCTTAGCGAGAGGGAGAGGTGTTACGAGGGGAGAGGGAGGCGGCAAGGGCTAGGGTGCGGCTGCCCTCCTTCCCCCCCACTATATATAGGGCCCCTAGGGGGGCACCGGCCCTAGGAGATCCCATCTCCAAGGGGGGGCGGCGGCCAAGGGGGACCACCCCCCCAAGTCAGGTGGGGCGCCCCCACCCCTAGGGTTTCCAACCCTAGGCGCAGGGGGAGGCCCATGGGGGGCGCACCAGCCCACCAGGGGCTGGTTCCCCTCCCACTTCAGCCCATGGGGCCCTCCGAGATAGGTGGCCCCACACGATGGACCCCCGGGACCCTTCCGGTGGTCCCGGTACAATACCGATTACCCCCGAAACTTTCCCGATGGCTGAAACTGGACTTCCTATATATAAATCTTCACCTCCGGACCATTCCGGAACTCCTCGTGACGTCTGGGATCTCATCCGGGACTCCGAACAACTTTCGGGTTACCGCATACTAATATCTCTACAACCCTAGCGTCATCGAACCTTAAGTTTGTAGACCCTACGGGTTTGGGAGACACGCAGACATGACCGAGACGATTCTCTGGTCAATAACCAATAGCAGGATCTGGATACCCATGTGGTCTCCCACATGTTCCATGATGATCTCATCGGATGAACCACGATGCCGAGGATTCAATCAATCCCGTATTCAATTCCCTTTGTCAATCGGTACGTTACTTGCCCGAGATTCGATCGTCGGTTTCCCAATACCTCGTTCAATCTCATTACCGGCAAGTCACTTTACTCGTACCGTAATGCATGATCCCGTGACCAAACACTTGGCACATTGAGCTCATTATGATGATGCATTACCGAGTGGGCCCGGAGATACCTCTCCGTCATACGGAGTGACAAATTCCAGTCTCGATCCGTGTCAACCCAACAGATACTTTCGGGGATACCTGTAGTATACCTTTATAGTCACCCAGTTACGTTTTGACGTTTGGTACACTCAAAGCACTCCTACGGCATCCGGGAGTTACACGATCTCATGGTCTAAGGAAATGATACTTGACATTGGAAAAGCTCTAGAAAACGAACTACACGATCTTGTGCTATGCTTAGGATTGGGTCTTGTCCATCATATCATTCTCCTAATGATGTGATCCCGTTATCAGTGACATCCAATGTCCATAGTCAGGAAACCATGACTATCTGTTGATCAACGAGCTAGTTAACTAGAGGCTCACTAGGGACATGTTATGGTCTATGTATTCACACATGTATTATGATTTCTGGATAACACAATTATAGCATGAATAATAGACAATTATCATGAACAAGGAAATATAATAATAATCATTTTATTATTACCTCTAGGGCATATTTCCAACAACCAGAGCTTGACTGACTGCGTCAGGCAGATTGCCGAGAAGCAGTTCCCGGCACCCAGTCAGCGCACTGCGATAAAAGCGCCACACTATGCCGCCTCGTTCTTTGCGGCGGTGCCAAGCTTGGTGTGGAAGAATCCCCCCCCCCCCCCCCCCCCCCCACAGCTCGAGGGTGGGGGGAATGCCAAGGTAGCCCTCACAGAGGGTGACGAAGGCCGACAATAGCACCATCGCATTGGTCGTCAGGTGGTGCAGCTGAAGGCGGTAGAAGTGGAGGAAGGCCCGTAGGAAATTGCTTGCCGGCAGCCCGAGGCCGCGGATGAAGTGCGAGTGGAAGACGACCTGCTCGCCTTCCCGCGGTGCCGGGAAGATCTCCTCCTCGAGCGGTGGGCGTGCCCGGACGTGGTTCTCTTCGGGCAGCCGCTGCGTTCGGCGGAGGTACGTGATGTGGCCATCATGCACGTTGGAGCCATCCCATGATCCGGCCCGCGCCATGAGGCTCGGACTAGACAGAGGCGAAGAGCTTGGTGAAGCAAGCGGACCCACGATGGCGCGGTGGCTCCACGGGCGAGACGCGCTCGTCTACTGGGAGCCGCGGCGGTGCTTCGGCAGAGTTGCCGGAGTGAGGCAACAGCAGTGGGAGGAGGAAGAAAGAGGGGAGAGTGGGGGTGCGCGTGCATCTGCTGTCGGTGTCAAAACTGGCGGATCTCGATTAGGGGGTCCCGAACTGTGCATCTAGGATCGATGGTAACAGGAGACGGGGGACACGATGTTTACCCAGGTTCGGGCCCTCTCTATGGAGGTAAGACCCTACGTCCTGCTTGATTGATATTGATGAATATGAGTGTTACAAGAGTTGATCTACCACGAGATCGTAATTCCTAAACCCTAGAAGTCTAGCCTATGTGGGTATGGTAATGCGTATATGTGGTGTCCTTTCCAGACTATCCCCTTCGGTTTATATAGACACCGAGGGGATCTAGGGTTTACATGGAGTCGGTTACATAAGAAGGAATCTTCGGTTGCCAAGCTTGCCTTCCACGCCAAGTGGAGTCCAATCCAGACACGGTGCAGTCTTCGGCCTTCATGTCTTCATAGCCCATCAGGCCGGCCCATAGATAATAGGCCGGACGCCCGAGGACCCCTTAGTCCAGGACCCCCTCAGTAGCCCCTGAACCTGGCTTCAATGACGAGGAGTCCGGCACGCAGATTTGTCTTCGGCATTGCAAGGCGGGTTCCCTCCTTCCGAATTCTAGAATAGTCTTCGGACAAAGTAAGTATATCCGGACCTGTGTATATAATGGCAGAGGACATAATACCCCACGAGCCCAACTTGTTGATAACTGTCCATGACATCATATCACGCCTGCCCGGTTGCTATTTCCAACCGTCGGCTAGTGAGCCGCCCCACGTCTCGGGGTGCGGTTTTACTGGCACGTCTCGTCAAGGTAGGAATCATGTCCCTTTATTTATGGGATTTTCATTAATGCAGGCATAGGTAACCCAACCGTCCCCTTGGTACAACTCCTTGGCGATAGGTAAGTTAAAGACCCAAGGGGAAACACCCAGTATTCGGGGCCTTTATACAGAGATCCTAGTCTCGTCTTCTTCCATTGCGCTCGCTCCTTCCTCAACCTCGGGCACCCCAAGTTCCAACCCTCGGGTTCCAATCGCCACCAGCCTTAGTCATGTCCGGATCCAGCCGTCAGGGCCGGTGGGTGGCTTCTTCTGTCACAGAGGAGGATATTGCGAAGCTCCGCATAGCGAGGTATCTGACCCCAGAAATCTTTCATCGGCTTCCGGCACAAGGGCAAGTCATACCGACCCCCAAATCTGGTGAGAGGGTAGTATATGTATCCCACTTCCTTCACAGGCTAGGGTTCGCGCTTAACCCCTTTGTCCGGGGGCTCATGTTCTACTATGGGCTAGATTTTCACGATCTGGCCCCGGACTCTGTTCTCCTCATCTCGACATTTATCGTTAGGTGTGAGGCCTTACTCCGGACTCCTCTGCACTTTGGTTTGTGGCTCAAGACCTTTGATGTGAGGCTGCAGGTGGCAGAGAAGGAGCGGGCAGAGTGCGGCAGTGTCACAATAGGCAAGCTAGCTGGCGCGGTTTGGCCTGAAGGATCTTTCGCCGAATCTTCCAACTTATGGCAGTAGGGGTGGTTTTATATCAATGAGCCGCGGGGCCCCAAGTGGGCGGCCACACCTGCGTTCTAACCCGGCCCTCCAACTCAGCTCGCTTCATGGGTCAATAAGGGATTGGACTGGGGATCCGTCGATGAAGTGTAGACTCTGCAAAGTCGCATCCTAAGACTTACCGAGAAGGGCATCGATCTTGTGAACGTTGTCCAAGTAATGCTGGTCCGCCAGATCCTGCCATGTCAGCGGCGGCCTCTTCGTATGTGGGAGTTTAACACAGAAGGGCGGCGGACCCTACAACACTTCTTCGGCACTACGCACGAAGGAATGTGTAAATTGTATTTTGGGGAACGAGGGCAATGGCCGGACACTACCGAAGATGTTGGCCTTGACTGCAATAGTCCAGCTACTTCGGTAAGTACTCGAGCACCTTCCATTCGAGCATCTTTTAATGAGATATTGAACAACCCGTCCCTATTCAGGACTAGATAAAGAAAGCGGTGCTAATCTGGTGTCCGGCGCCTCTTCCCGAAGACCCTGCGACCGCCCTGCTGACGAGAATGCTGATTCCGGCACCGTACCAAGTGGCTGCATTCAGGGAAACCGAAATCCTTTTACCCAAGGGCAAGGGTGCAGAGGGAGTCCTCCATGGCAAGAAAAGGGCTGCTTTTGAAGATCAGGAGGGGAAGCCTTCCAAGAGAGGAAAAAAGCCATCGTCGAGTGGCTTGGGCCGGGCGAGTGAGGTCGCCGTAGAGCTTGATGACGAGGACGAACCTCGAGGCAAACCGCAAGTGAAGCTGGGGCACTTTGAACGTACCTCGTTCTTTTCCCACTAGTGAAGCGATCGTATGTTCATCCACACAGGTTAACGACTAGTGTTTCTCAATCGTCCTCCTCCTCAGGAGATCTTCTTCCGGAGATGATGGAGAGTGACACGCCTCCTCCGGCCTCATCGTCCAACAGAGGAGATGATACCGAGGTATCGTCCCGAAGGGTGCCCGAAGGTGGTGCCTCCGTCCCTTGAGGTTTCGGGATTGAGACTGGCGTCCCCGAACCGTCCGGTTTACAGTCGGAGACGATTCTGGAGGCAAGCAAGCGGGTTCCTTCACTGGAATGCCGTACTCCGGCGGTGGTTTCCGAAGACCCAGGAGCGCCGGAAATGCTGACGGACATGCTACGATGAGCGTCCATTTCAGAAGAGCATCGTTCCTTGATGGTTACAGTGGTCAAAAGGGTTCTATCCGCAAAGAGTGGATTGAACGAGGCCTTCACGAGCCTTCTAAGAGGTTTTGAGGTTTGTGATGTAGCTTTGTCAATTGAATTTCATTGACAGAATGCACCTGTTGTATATGCAGTAGCCCCTGAGACTCGGATTGTCTTCCGAAGGGAGCGATCGGAGGATCAAAGAGATATGCTCAGGTATTAACCTTGGTTTAATTTGAAATATAGGCTGTTTCCCCTCCTGTGGCTGCCCGGAATACGGAAGTGGACGAACTGCAGCGAAAGCTGGATAGTGCGGAGGATGACGTTGCGTTGATCAACAGGCGTCTTGACGACTTGCAATGTATGTATTTCGAGCATTCTTTACACCAGCGTGCTTGACGCGGGAAAGAACTTCATATGAAATGTGCATGAAATGCAGATGGTGCTGCCGCCATGGAGGCTCTTCGGGCGGATCTAATCCTGGCCAAGGAGCGGCCCCAGTTTAGTGATGCTGCTGCTGAAGGAGCATTGGTTGAACTGCAGGCCGAATGAGTTGCGCGATGCCAGGGCGAGGAGAAGATATCCACGATGACACTCGCTTTGGAGAATGCTACTGGCTGCTGCGAATTTCTTGAGAAGGAGAATAAAGCCTTAACGACTGAACCGGACAAGGCCCGACAGGAGGCGAGAGAAGCGCGATCAGAGTCCAGAGCACTCTGTGAGGAGGTTCGGCAGGCGAAAGAGATATTGGCTGGAAAGCCTTTTCTGCTGCATACTAAGTTCGGTGACCCGGACTATGCTCAGTTGAACCAAGTGTGGAGTTCTTCGGACGAGTATTTGGACTTGCCGAAGAGTTCTTCCGGTGCAGCGCGGTATTACCAAGCGCAAGCTAGATATGCAATGGAGAAGCTTTTTTGGTCACAGTTTGGTGTGTTAAAGTGCCCGCTGCTGCTCAATGAACAGATGTCCCAATGGACCGAACTTCATAGGGTATCTGGCGCTGCCATGAAGGATGTCATAGTCCGGCTATGGCCGACCGAGCCTGCGCCGAATAGCTATTTTGGTTTGGTGCAGAAGCTTGTTGATGCAGTGTCGCGCATCGATGCTATGAAGCGATCGGCGTGCATTGAAGGTGCACGGATGGCCCTTTCCCGAGTCAAGACATTCTGGGGGAAGATGAAGGCCATTGATGTCGCGACGAAGGGTCCGCCCAAATGCGAGGACCGTCTGCAACTTTATAGTTAATCTATTCATGTTTTGCTCGAAAAGCTTGAATTGAGGGCCAATGCTCGAAGAACATAATGTTCGAGTGAGGTGTATGATGATTGTAAAAGACAACTTTATAGTTAATCTATTCATGTTTTGCTCGAAAATCTTGAATTCCTCCTATGCGGTCGTTTTAATATAATCTGAAAGTTTTCTAGTCGTCGGCTTCAGCCCCCTCGTAGGAAGTACGGGGGTGTTCAGAAAAGCATTTAATCACTGTTTATCCAACGTCTTGGTCCATGAAGGAGGTGATAATGCGGCGAACCAGGCAATCGGACTATAAGGCATTAACACTTTCACTTAACCATAGGAGTTTTATGGTGGGGTTACGACATAGCCCCTAGTATGTATGCGGCGTGTGGTGCCTTACATATCTGATCTGAAAAAGATCCCTCGTATTACGCGAAGAATCGCTAAAGATTCCAATAAGTCGTCAAGTGGTTGACCAGCTCTCGCCGCATCATGACAGTCAGTTTTCGGCTTTCTCTACTGAGGTGCTCATCCGGTCTAGGCCAGGGCACAATCGCAGCAGTTCTCCCTTTACTACCCTAGCCGATAGAGCAGAATGTAGGGTAGCAAACACAGGAGCCGGGCAACCCAACTATTGACCCAAGACAATGATTCGGAGCTGATGCATATAAGGCCAAACTTGCAACGCCGAAGTACGCTATAGAGTTGTTCGGACTTTTACTGGCAACTCATTTGTTCCCATGCTGAGCCCCTGGCAGGGTGTGCCGAGGTGCATCTGCAAAGTAGCCGTTGAGGCCATACTTTATTGTTGAAAGGGTATGAGAGTTTGGCTCGGGTGAGGCTTACTAAGAACGGAGCGATGTGCCAATGATAAATTTATGTGTGTGTGTGTCTATATATATATATATATATAGGACAACACTATTCTAATCCCGGGATTAGAATAGTTATTTGGATCATGTCAGGCCCTATATAGAGCGATCGGGTTGTTCCCGAACTGCCCAACCCGCTATAGAAAAAAAAACCACCCCACCATCCCACGACCGCTCGTCCCTAACATCCCCTGATCCACTACTATCCACCGCGACGGGGCTTCCCTCCCCTGGATCCGGCGCCTCTCACCACCGTCTCCTCGGCCTAGGCGTGGCTCTCCTCCCACCGCCTCCTGCATCTCGCCGCCCCCGTTCCTTCACCCTACAACGCACCGCCACCATGCATCTCGCCGACATCGCCACCCTCCCTGGATCTCGCCGCCACGGCCGCGGGCTTCCTCCCCCACGGCCGACGTTCCTCCTCCCCAACGGCCGTCGCCAGTCGTCGCCCCCCCTCCCGCACCTCTCTCCGTCACGACTCCTGTCACCACCCTCCAGCCCCGACACCTCCTCTGCCGCCCTTTCTCTCAGATCCGCCACCAGCCCCGGCGCCTCAGATCCCCACCGCGAAGCAGTTCCCATGCAGGTCTCCCCTTGCTACTGCAGGTCGACTATGCCGTCGTGGAAGTTCACCGATCAGAGCTCCGGTCGGATCCGTCACCGGTGCATCGCCTTGGTTAGTCTCCGACGCTGCCCTGCATCTCCTCCTGTTCTGGCTGTCCATGGCCACCTCTCATGTGCCTCCTCCTCCCAGGTCACTCCCGTTGGGTCGGGATAGGATCCTCGTGCATACTGCGCCTAGCCGTCACCGTGGACTACTCCAAATCGTCACCGT
Source organism: Triticum urartu (assembly GCF_003073215.2). Classification (NCBI taxonomy): domain Eukaryota; kingdom Viridiplantae; phylum Streptophyta; class Magnoliopsida; order Poales; family Poaceae; genus Triticum; species Triticum urartu. Next base: position 234,618,160 of record NC_053026.1, read on the forward strand.
GAAGAGCTTCCGAAGCTTTCCTACATGTTGATGTATCTCGCATGCACATCTTCAACCTCCTTCATGTATCTTTTTTGTTTAGGAAAAGTGGTCAATGAAATTTATATTCCGAGAAGTTCATATATTATTGTGTGGAAAGGTCGTGTATTAGAATTACCTAGTAAGTGAAAAATGGCAGTGTGTTCATCTTCTTTCAGTCAGTGTTCATATGTGTTCAGTACATGTTCATACGTATTTTGTTGGTTTCCGCAACTCTTATGTGAAATGGCTCTACGCTAAGCATGTCCGCAGGGCTGTGGCCTGTTGCCACTGGTGAGTTCGTGTCCTAGCGATGTGTGCATGTGCTGATGGTGTGAGTACGTGATGTATGTCTGTGCACACGAATTGGAAAAGTTTCTGATCTTGTTTCCTGCTCATGTGGACTACAAGTGTTTGTGTTTATGCCCCAAGGAAGAAAACATGTTATTTTTAACCGAGAACATAATTTAAAACACACACTTGGGCAACCAAGCTATCTATGTTTTTCTATCACAAAATAAATCATGCCAAGGCAGATTGAAAACTTCATATATGGATTACAAAAAGATTTTGCATGGGGTTCTAGTTTGTTTGTTTATCGATTCAAAACTTTCATGAAGTTCGATGTCTGCAAAAAAGGATTTTGAGCAAAGAATGATTTACCCATTAAATAAATATAGAAGTTCAAATTAAAATAATAGTGTAGTTCAAAGTTAAAAAGACTAAAATTTTGCTTCAAAAAAATAAAATCCTAGAAGTTCAATTTAGAAAAAACAATCATTTGATTTTCATCGTTTCAAAAAACCCCGAGAAGTTCAGTTTAAGGAACCAAAGAAGTGCGAATTTAAAAACTCAAATTTTCCTTTGTGCCAAACAAATAAAAATTGAGAATTTTAAAATAAAAAAACAAAGTAGTTCGATGTATACGGAAAAAAATTATTTTCGTTTCTAGGAAAAATAGGAGTATGAAAGTTCAATTTTAAAAAATTTGTTTGATGCTTATTTGAAAACATATTTTTTTTCTAAGAATAAGACTAAAAAGTTCAAATTAAGAAAACTGAGAAGTTCGACGTGTATAAAAAGCTCAGATTTTTTCTCTTTACTAAAGAATAAAATGAAGAACTTCAAATTAAAATAAAAGGAACAACTAAAAAAAGTTTACAAATTGTTGATCTTTATTAAAAAATATAGGATTTTCATAGATATCCTTTTTTGTTAAATTATCAATGATGAAGTTCATATTGAGAAGGTAGTCAAATTTGGTGTTTATTTAAAAATTGATAACAATTTTTTTTGCACTCTTAAAAACAACTCATAAATGGAAAAAATGGTTGCTAGAAGTTCAAGTGCTTGATCCGAGAAAGTTCAAAAATTCTTGTGAGAGAGGTTGAACAAAAATACGTGACAGAAGTTTAAGATGAAAATAGCAGGAAGTTCAACTACTACACAAAATGCATTTCAGATAGGAATATAAGAATATAAAACAAAAAGCTTAAAAGGTTTGTTGCAAAAAGTTCACGTGCTCCTCCCGGTGAAGTTCAAGATCTCTAGTGCGAGACGCCCGACCTTCAATTACATGTAAAAACAAGCAAAAAACGATGTTGTTTTTGGCATTTTTAAAACTGCTTTCAAACGACAAAAATTTGTAACGTATGTCTACATGAAAAAGATGTTCAAAACAAGTCTTAGAATGTTCAAAAAAGGCTCTTAACTAGTCATGATTTGTTAAAAAAATCCTTTCCAATGCTATCATTTGCTCAAATTCGACGAGTGCTTTGGGACTTAAGGACAACTTTTTTACAGAGAAGTTCAAATTGAAAATGGCGAGAAGTTCACGTGCTACATGGTGTGTGTTTTCATATGAGAAAAAAGAATAAAAAGTTAAAGTATAAAAATTTCACTGCTAGAAGTTCAGGTGCTCAACATGGGGAAGTTCAAAAACTTCTTGTATGAGAGGCAATCGGCACTATATATCAGTTGTGCAACTCTGATTAACAGGTGAGAAATTACGAACAAAAACACATGGTAGAAGTTCAACTGAAAACAACGGGAAGTGCGATGATTATAGAAAACTTAGATTTTTCTCATTATTAAAGAATGAAAAAAAGAAGTTCAAAAATAAAAAAACAAGAAGTTCAACTTTTAAAAATAGAGTGCTTCAAAATTTCATAAAAAGATTAAGGAAATAAAATCAGGAAGTCCATATTAAAAAGATGAAGAAGTTCGATGATTATAGAAAACTCATATTTTCCTCGTTATTAAAGATTGGAAACAAGAAGTTCAAAAATAAAAAACAAGAATTTCAACTTTTAAAAATAGCGCGCTTCAAAATTTTATAAAAAAGGATTAAGAAATTCAGATAAATATTTATAAAAAACTTAGATATTTTCACGTAATCGAGAGAAGTTCGATTGATAACTGCCAGAAGTTCACGTACTACACGATGTGCATTTTGTATTAAAAAAGAATAAAAAAGCAAAGACTAAAATTTTTGTTGTTATAAGTGCAACTCCTCGGTCAAAGAAAGTTAAAAATTATTGTGAGAGGGGTTTGTACAAAAGGAGTATCATTTGTCTAACACTAACGAATGGATATGAAAATTACAAACGAAAATACATCATAGAAGTTTAATGTGAAAACAGCATGAAGTTCAACTACTACACTGTCACGACCGGGTTTTCCGGGTATAAATTTCCAGAAAAGACCGTCGTGCTCATTAGCCCCAGGATTACTGTTAGCTGATGAGGCTCAAACTGGATACAGAAATTCCAAGCAAAAGTACAAAATGTGTAGCACAAGACCATTCTGGCCTGTGAGTACAACAATTGGGTTTCTAGTGGTTGATGGCGGAAGCGGTTTGTGAATCATCAGTGTATGGGACTCCATTCCCCACGGGAACAGCTGACCAGGTTAACTCCTATCTTCGCGAGACTGCTATCACCGTTGCTTAAGTCTCGAGGCTGTCATCGCCACGCTCCTCTCCAAGCAAGCAATCTGGCCAAGACAATAGCCAGGGACAAGCCAGTGAGTACTTTGAATGTACTCGCAAACATTAGGAACACACGTATAATATAATTGATAATCATGCGCGAAATTTTTTTTATGATCACATCGTCAGTCATAAATAAAATATCTTTTATGCATGCAAGCAGGTTATTATCATGCAACGTGAATAAGCGGTAATAGAGTGGGAATAAAAATGCCACAGTCGGGCGTCTGAGCGACACCACATAAAGGGCTTTAAAAGAAATGCCACAGTCGGGCATCTGAGTGACACCACATAAAGGGCTTTAAAAGAAATGCCACAGTCGGGCGTCTGAGCGACACCACATAAAGGGCTTTAAAAGAAATGCCACAGTCGGGCGTCTGAGCGACACCACATAAAGGGCTTTAAAAGAAATGCCACAGTCGGGCATCTGAGCGACACCACATAAAGGGCTTTAAAAGAAGTGCCACAGTCGGGCATCTGAGCGACGCCACATAAAGGGCTTACAAGATAAATAATCACAATGAATATCCAGGAGGTAGAACCATCCCAGGGATACTCAATAATATAATTAATGAAACGGGTTAGTCCATTACAAGATAATAATCATAATCTTCACAAGTCACAAGTCACGGTCCAAGTTCTGGTTTAACAATTTCTCCTCCGAAGACCGACACTAAGACAAACACTTGACCCATCCCAGACTGTAATCCTTAACCACGGACACGGCTATTCGAATAGGTTTTAATCTCTGCAGAGGGTGTACTCTTTACCCACGAGTAACGGATTTCCTTTAGTCCATCGGGACTAATTCCGTTTACGGTTTTTTTAGTTGAAAACACGCCTAACTTGCACACACCAGCTTAACTCATCGGTGTCTGGAATCACCCACGACACTTGTTAAGCAAAACTCTAAGTGGGGAGGCTACAACCTTGCGTAGCATGGGATCAAATTTATATCGCGCGCTCTAAGGGGTGGCCTCCCCTCTCGGTCCCAACCGGAAACACCCATGCCCCCAGACCAGGTGGCATGCCTACCGGCTACAACCGATATCTTCCACCATGGCCTCTCTGTACGGTGTGTGCTTGAAAGGGGTTGACGACTTACTGAACCATACCCTACCTGCGGCAGGGACAAGTGGTAGTACATAGCAAGTATGGGGGTTACTGGAAACAAGACTCGGTCTATGGTCGACTCAGGAGGTTTATAAGTTCCCTGCATGACATGTAAACAAATATATTTCAATCAACAAAAACACCACTCAATATACCTTACCATGCCATACCGGACATAACCGTCCCGACGGGGACCAGCGACAAGCTCACGCCTACCCAAGGCCGAGGCTTTCCCGGATTCCTTTCCGGCATGCATGCAAGGCACATGAGGATGATTACCATCACAATTATATTCATTTCCAACAGCGAGGAAATCACTAATATGCTTCCATGCAAATGATCATGTAACATGAAATAACAAGTCCTTTGAAGTAAGGTGGTGTTATAAACGTGTCAAATAACACACCAAAAACATTATGCCAGGGTTCAGAATGCTTGCCTCTAAGTTGTGGAGGGGTGAGGTGCTCTCCAAAACTTTTGAAAGTTTCTTCTCTCTCTCCAAAATCCTATTTTAAAATATATTTGAATTAACACACATTTCAAAAACAGTACAAAAAAGTTGTTTGGAAAATTTTCAAATAAATCTTAAAATAAACTAGACATTATTTGAGAGATATAGGAAAAAGAACCAATTCATTTGGAGTTATATTTAAAAAGTTATAGCCAGTCAAAGTTCTGGTCAAATCTGTTATATAAAATAAAACTGAAAAGAAAACGTTTCGGAGGGGAATACGCTTTCGGAGCGGGGAAAACGTACTGGGGGAAATACGCCTTCACTTGATCCCACGTGGACAGGCACGCGGTCACTGACAGTGGGTCCAGAGGGCCCACTGGTCAGGTTTGACCAGTCTATCCCTCCTCTTTCTCAGTCCCGAGCGGAGGCGGAACTCCGGTGATCGCCGCCGGTGATTGGCGGCTCCATTCGAGAAACCGAAGCCATCCACGGGCTCAGGGGGTCGAGGCGGTCCCGCCGGTGGGTGTTACGGTCTCGGGGGTGGACGGGGTCGTCGGCGGTGAGCTTCGCGGCGGAGGGGAGCTTCGGGAGCAAGGTGATTTTGGGGCTACGGTGGTTCCTGATCAACATCGAGTAGTGGGAATGGTTCACGGGAAGATGAGGAAGCTCTTGGTGGAGAGAACGGAGAGTGGGAGGTCCTGGTGGTGCCGAATTGGCCAGGGCAGTGGCGGCGGCTGCAGTTGCCGGAGATGAGGAAGGAGGCCTCCCCGGGTCGATTGGCTGCCACGGGAGAACTAGGGGAGCATTCTAAGATTGCATGTGTGCTTGAATGGGTTCGGGGACCTCTTTTTATAGCTCGTCGAGGTCGGTTCCGCGGCGGCCGTGGATAAGCCCTCCGGCGAACCGCCTCTCTATAGCCAGGGCGACGTGGCGGCGACGAGCGCTAGTGGACACACTCGCGGATGAGCACGCGCTGTTCCAGGGGCCAGGTGGCGAGCGGAGGAAGGTTCGGCGGCGCCGATATGGGCAGAGGCTGTCGGGCGGTGGCGGCGGCTAGCGCTTGGCCTGCCGGGCGCGGCGAGGGGCGGCTTGGCGCGTAGCTGTGAGAAGGGGAGTGCGTGGCGTGATGCCGCGGAGCAAGCCAAAACCGTGGGGGCTAGCGTGTCGGTTCGGGCGCGAGTCGTGCAATACGTGCGCTCTGCTCGCGCTCCGGGCGTGCGCGGGACGTGCTCGACGCAATGCCAGAGCGTGCTAGAGGTCGAGGTTGAGGCTGGGAAGAAACAGGACTAGGTTAGGAGTAACAGGGAGTCTAGTGGACATGCTTGTTTGATCAGAGGTGCAAGTTCACAGTGCAATGCCAAAACTCATGTCAAAACTGGTCTTGCCCATAAGGTGTTTGACAAAATGCTAAGGGCACTTAGGCAGGTCTTGGAGTGGCCAAAAACTCCAGATGGTGGTCTCTTTAGATGCAAGAGAGAGTGGTGAGGTTAGTTGGCCAAAAGCAGAAACTTGCTAGTGCAAGTTTTGCAAAACCACAATTCTGGACAGGAAATAAATGACATTATTTCATGAACCAAAAATATGCCAATGGGTGCATGCTCCTGGATTTAGGGGTTTGGTAGGGCTGTCTACAAGTAGGAAAAAGAATCAAGAGCTAAAGAGCAAGCAAGAATATGGTTGCTGTACAAACCATCATGTTGGACCAGAATGAAGATGAGGTTGATTCACTCAAAATTTTCAAATAACAGCACTAGGTTTTTGCATAAAGTTGATTCATAAGCTACTACCAACATCCCATAATTTTGGTGGAGGCCAGAAAGAAATATTTAAATGGGTTGTAGTGCAAATTGCACTCTGGACCAGAGAAGAAAAATTGAGTGCAGAGCTCAAAATATTTCATGAATAAAAAATATTTTTGCATAAAAGTGATTTAAAAACATCACATGACATCTCCAAATTTTGGTTAGAATTTTAGGTGAATTTATCAAATGGTTGTAGTTCAAATATGGCCATATAACCTTGAAGAACCATTTTTCAAGAAAATAAATATTAAGCTAATTAATTATGTAATTAGTTATACTGATAAAAGGGAAGTTTTTCTTGAGAGGTTAAACAAGCCCAATAACATATTTGAAAGGTTTTCACTTTGGGAAAAACTCATCATAACAGGGAAGGAAATGATTTAAAAAAATCAAAATGGAGCTCAGAAATTCAAAGTTTTAATTCCTGGCAAAATTTTAATTCAATAAAACAAGGCCAAATTTTTATGGGGTGTCACATACACCGAATGAATTTCAGATGAAAAACTTTTAAAACCATCGCGAGTATGAAAAAATGATCAACACGGAAAAGTTATGTGCTTACAGCAGCTTTCCACCGGTATATCACTTGCTCAATTCCGGTGAGTGGATGGAGAGTTACGAGCAGTGGATGGAGACCTACGAGCAAAAAAATCACGTGAAAAACAGAGTGAAGTTCAGGTACACGCGCCGAGAAGTTCAGGTTCTTCACGCGGTGCATTTTCAAAGAATCTGTTTCGCGATAGAGGCATAACGAATGATCCCGCCATTTTCCAAATTACTTGAAAACGGCAAAGAATCAGAGAAACCCATCAACATGAAAAAGTTTCGCATTTTCCGTAGCTTTTCAATGGTATATTATTTGTCCAATTCCGATAAAGTTTGTAGAAATTATGGCGAAAATACGTTTTTCGCCATTTTCGAAACTGACTTAAAACTGTAAAGAATTGGGAGAAACAATACATACCAAAAAGGTTCGCATTTGTTCATGCTTTCCAACGCCATATCATTTGCTGCATTCGGACACACGGTTAAAAAATTAGCTCAAAAATACGAACTCGGTAGGACTTGGACCATTTTCTAAATTACTGTTAAACCATTCAAAATTAGAAAAAAACTTTCAAGATGAAAAAGTAGCGCATTTTCAAAAGCTTTCCAATGCCATATCATATGCCTCCATTGGATTAGCCGTTTAGAAATGACATCGAAAAAACGAACTCAGCTGTTCGGTTTACGAAATTTTACGTTTTTTCAAATTACTTTTTAACCACAGGGAATTAGAGAAAAACTTTCAACATGTGGAAGGAGCGGTTTTGTAGCAGCTTTCCAACACCATATTATATGCCTCATTCCGATAAACAGTTTAGAAATGCGATCGAAAATACGATTCACGTTTTTTGTACGAAGAGAAAACGGTTTTCAAAACTGCTCTTAAACCGCTTACATTTTGTCAAAAATTTAACTTGGGTCATGATACTGGTGTCCATAGCTTTCCAATGGTATATCGCAAGCCCCATTTCGGCAATGTTGGCAGAAGTTCAACCTAGTTCACAGGGAAGTTCAACGTACTACTAGCGGGGCAGGTCAGGTTGTGATCAGAATATTATTCTGATCCCGTGATCAGAATAGTGTTTATGTATATATGTATGTTTATATATATATATGTATATATATATGTAAAGATATATTTGTATATATATATGTATATATATATATATATATATAAGAGAAACCACGGACCCGGCTATTTGACATGCTCGTGGTCGGGATCAGAGGAAAAGGGGCATAGTACAGGCTCGGAGTAAAGAGTGCTGTCTACAAAAGGTAATTTTGGACCTCCTGTCGCACGTCTGCGTAGCCCATCCTCGGGGAGTGGGATCCTTAAAGGAAGTAACCCCTTAGGTGAGTGTATGGATCCGAACTCCGATAGAGTCCGCTGTAGATGCTTTCCAGTTGGTCACCTGTTCTTTAAACATGATACAGAAAAAATGAGAAAAACATATAAAAATCATTACGGGAATGCTTGTAGGGTTGTCCGTGTTGTGCTTCCGCCGATGCCCATGGTATCTTGAGTGCGTAGTGATGTGCGCGTGGTGCAAATTTCGCCAGTACAGTAGGTGGGTGGCGGGAGCCGAACTGCTATTTGCGTTCCGGGAGTGGTCGAATGTCGGAGGGGAACTTTTTCTGGCCCCTGGTGTTCTGCTGGCGAGCTGATCCGTCGTCTTTGGCACCCGGTGGCCTCCTCCCCTTGTGATCAGCGTTAAGCTTGCCTGCCTGCTTGAAGACCCAACAGTTACGGTTGGTATGATTAGCTGGCCTATCAGGGAGACCGTGAATCTGACAAGGTCGGTCCAATATCCTATCAAGGGTGGATGTTCCATCCTGGTTTGCCTTTAGTGGCTTCTTCCGTTGATTGGGCTTCGGATTGTGAAATCCGACATTCACCGTTATGTCGCGTATGTTGTTATGTTCGGTTCGTCGTGGCTTGTCGTTGCCATCTCGAATATCAGAAGTGGCCGGGCCGCTGGTGTCGTTGCTTTTATGAGCAAGCCAGTTGTCTTCTCCCGCGTAGAAGCGGTTCATTAGAGCGGTGAGGGATGTCATGGATTTGGGTCCTTCCTGGCCGAGGTGACGCACGAGCCATTCATCCCGGATGCTATGTTTGAAGGCCGCGAGGGCTTCTACGTCCGGACAGTCAACAATTTGGTTCTTTTTGACTAAGAACCTGGTCCAGAGCTCCCTAGCTGACTCGCCGGGCTTTTGGACAATGTGACTTAAGTCATCGGCGCATAATGGGTGGACATATGTTCCCTGGAAGTTGTCTCGAAAGGCGTCTTCAAAATCTTCCCAGTTGCCAATAGAATTTTCTGGAAAACTGTTTAGCCAGTACCGAGCTGGCCTTTTAAGCTTGAGATGTAGGTATTTAATGGCGTGGGGGTCGCCTCCGCGGGCCATGTGAATATGGAGGAGGTAATCCTCGATCCATACCGCGGGGTCTGTTGTCCCATCGTATGATTCGATGTTAATGGGTTTAAACCCGTCTGGAAATTCGTGTTCCATTACTTCGTCCGTGAAGCAGAGGGGGTGTGAGGCTCCTCTATGTTGGGCCACTCTATGAAGTACCTCCGGCGGGCTCCGTTTACGGTGCTCGGACCGGGCGTGGTCAGCACTGTAGTGTCCGGATAGGCGTCAATCATCGTCGGTCGGGGTATATCTTCGTGATCTGTACATCGATCTTGTGCGTCCTGCTCTACCCTTCGTGCCGGATGGGTTGGTATGGTGCTCCGCTTGGGCTTCTGCTTTGTCTGGACCGAACTGTGATCGCCCTGCCGCTTTATTCGATGGTGGTATGGGCTCCATTGCCCTGCCATCATATTGAGGGAGCCACCTACTCTCGGGGTGGCTTCTGTCTGGGCTTCTAAGGCCGTATTCTTTGGCGGCCAAGACCTCGGTCCATCTATCATTGAGCAAGTCTTGGCTTGCTTGAAGCTGCATCTTCTTCTTTCTTAAGCTCCTTGTAGTGGCTATAAGCCGGTGTTTAAAGCGCACCTGCTCGAGAGGTTCCTTTGGCGTGGTAAAATCCTTGTTGCCGAGGATCTCCTCCTCCTGGGAGAGGGGGGGATAGTTGCTGTCCTCCGAGTCCCCACATGTGGCCTGTTCGTCAGGGCTATCTTGCCCGTCTTCTCGTTCCTCCTTCTTGGATTCTACCTCAACAGGGTCTTCGTTGTTCGGAGTATCGTCTTCTCTAGTGCTAGCAGTGTCTTCTCTTGGGCGATGAGGCCCAGAGCGCCGATGTCTGGGCTGTGTACCAGGGTTTCTCTTCGACCGGATTCTCCTTCTCATCGTCAAGAGCACCGTAAGGTGTGTCTATCATACACACATTATACCAGGAAATGCCTGTCCCGTGTCTAGCGGGTAGTAAGCTCCGCCCTTGCCCCTCACCGTCATCCATACCGTCGATGTCTTTGGTGCGGGGATCAGTGTGTTGGTTACATCTTTAACAGTGGCTATGAAGTGGGTGGCGGGTGGGAAGCAACAATTCTCCGTTGTCCGCCGTAAGTTCGAACCGAACATAGTTCGGAGATGGGTCGCCTGTCAGGGATAGGGTTTTTTAGAGAATTTAGTATGTCACCCATGGGCGAGTGTTGGAAGACATCTGCAGCGCTGAACTTGAAGATTGATAACCGATCGAGTTCGGCGTACGCCAGGCTCGCAGGGTTCGGAGCTCGACATCGGAGGCGAGTCCAGGGTTCCGTTGATGCAGATACCGTACGAAGTGGAATCCGCGTGTGGCTCCAGTGCCGCGGAATCGATGGTGCCCGTGATGGGGTTGAGCTTCCCATCTTCGGACGACTTGAATTGCTCCGGATTTGAGGTCGGAGCTGCTACAGGAGCTATCTCCTGGATGCAGCCTGATGACAGGTTTAAGCCATGTTCATTGGGGCAATGGGGAGCGGTTGTCGCGGTCTCGAATCCCTCGAAGATCAAGTCTCCATGGATGTCCGCAACGTAATTCAAGCTCCCAAATCAGACCTGATGGCCAGGGGCATAGCTGTCGATCTGCTCCAGATGGCCAAGCAAGTTGGCCCGTAGTACGAAGCCGCCGAATATGAAGATCTGTTCGGGGTGGAAGGTTTCTCCCTGGACAACATCATTACTGATGATCGAAGGGGCCATCGAGCCCTTTGCTGATGGCACAGTGGAACTCTCAATGAAAGCACCAATGTCAGTGTCAAAACCGGCGGATCTCGGGTAGGGGGTCCCGAGCTGTGCGTCTAGGATCGATGGTAATAGGAGACGAGGGACACGATGTTTACCCAGGTTCGGGCCCTCTTTATGGAGGTAAGACCCTACGTCCTGCTTCATTGATATATATGAATATGAGTGTTACAAGAGTTGATCTACCACAAGATCGTAATGGCTAAACCCTAGAAGTCTAGCCTATGTGGGTATGGTAAAGAGTATATGTGGTGTCCTTTCCGGACTATCCCCTTCGGTTTATATAGACACCGAGGGGATCTAGGGTGTACATGGAGTCGGTTACATAAGAAGGAATCTTCGGTTGCCAAGCTTGCCTTCCATGCCAAGTAGAGTCCAATCCGGACACGGTGTAGTCTTCGGCCTTCATGTCTTCACAGCCCATCAGGCCGGCCCATAGATAACAGGCCGGACGCCCGAGGACCCCTTAGTCCAGGACTCCCTCATCTGCCACCCCTCACCTCCCCATACTTATAGTCTCAGGCGGCGAAGCCGAAGGGGCAAGAACATGGGGGTCGTGGGATTAACTGCGCCCACGCCCCCACGATCCCGCTTTAACCGCGTAGTAACAATGTAAAGTTACTGCGCGGCAGGATTCCAACCGTTCGCCTCGGCCGCACCGGATCCGCGCGCGCGCCGAGGCACGGTAGTGGCGGGCCCTAGCCTGCGGCAATGTCCCGTCATACACGTGGGCTGGCAGGCCGGTCTAGCCGGCAGACGCCGCGTGGCGCGCAGACAGCGAGTGTCCAGGCTGCCAGCCGGCTGGCGCGCCACCCTGCTCCCGCCGCGACATTTCAAAAAAGCTGACGGTCCACCAGGTTGCGGCCGGCTCGTACCAATCGGCACCTCAAACGACAGACAGAACAAGATCATCGAGTCAGTTAGAATATGAAGCTGATGAGGCTTCTCGCCTTTTTCAGCCGCGGCGCCCCACCAGCTTCGGGGACTACTATCGAAGTAAATGACCATGGGTAGCCTCATCAGCCTCCCATGGTGTTTCAAGACATCGGGGCCGGCTGCGCCCCTCAAGAATCAAAGACCAAAGCACCACCTTCTTTGCAGCTGCTGGTCCAAGCGGCCGGCTTCCAGAAGACGGCAAGGCTCAGAAGACGGCCCCAAGGTGGGCCAGCTCTTAGCAGGCGGCCTCAAGAGAGGCCGGCTCCTACCAGGCGGCCCCAATCGCCCTGAAAGTTTGCACCACATTATGACGACGAGACAGGGTGCGGCTACAGCGATGCCTGCCACCCTCGAATCCAGGGCGGAGCGTGGCCATAGTGCGGCGTACTGGGCGAACATCCCTCGCCCGGCACGGCACTGTTGCCACACAGCCCATGACATCACCATGATAGAGAAGGCCATGCTCCCACTACGAGCTGTCCGTACGGCCCTAGGAGGCAGGCCCTACCTGACAGTGAGAAGCCGGAAGGCAGTGAACTCAGACCAATCGGCATGAGGGGAGGCCGACTCCCGGCAGGCAGCCCTCTTCTTCCCTCAGAGTTTCTGCGCCATTAACCAGAAGGGACGACGAGTTGCTATAGTAAACGCCCACCAGGCGGTGGCACTGTAGCCACGCCATCTCCGACAAAGCATGCATCATCTGCAGCATTGCCCCATTAATGAACAGCTGGCGAGACCTGGAAGCGGCGGGCGCGGCCTGTCGATGAAGTACAAGACAGCCGGTGGGACCACTAGGCGGTGGGCCCCAGCGGTCGGCAAAGAAGCCGGCACCTATAGACACTGATAGTCGGGTCCGCACCCAGCTGGATTACCATTGTACCCCTAGGGGGTAGGCCTATATAAACCCCCCAGGGCACCCATGCAAAGGTTTTAGCCTGACTGAGACCTTAACACACCCACACACGCATATAGAGGAAGGAAGCTAGGGCTAGCATTGTTCTTCTCCCCCTACAGAGAAACAGCTCAAGGAGCAAGCTTGTAGCCACCATTATTGCTTGAGTGATCATGCGGAGACCCCGCAGAGCAGGAGTAGGGGTGTTATCTCCTAGGAGAGCCTCGAACCTGGGTAAGCTTCACCGGCAGGCATGTTTGCGCCTTATCCCGTTTCCTGGCACCGGCGACTTATTAGTAGCCCCCTCCATGATAATCCATCCATTGGCGTATGTCGCACAACACCCCCAACAGTGATTGAAGAAGGCCGCTGTTTGGAATTCGAAGGTCGTCGCTTCGTCGGAGCTCTCTCTCTCTCTCGCGGGGTATGTGTACCTACCAAATTCTTTGCCAACTATGTTGAAAATCACGGCCCATGTGATCCCGCTGCATTGATGTGTGTGGATCAAGGAAGGAGTGCACCCATGTGGGAAAGAGAATCACATACTTGAAGGTTCCTTATTTATTTATGGAAAATTTCACAGCATCGGCTGTCCCCCTGATCAGATCTTCTGACCGTTAAACTTTTCTTCAATGGCATCAAAAATATGTTTTCTGAATTTCTCGGAACCTACCGATTTAGCAAATATTATCACGGTTTGGAAAATGGAGAATTATAGTTTTATTTTCCATGGAGAAAATTGATTAAATTATTGACAAGAACAAACCGAAAATGCTAAATTGAAGTGCCACTGTCGAGGAAAGGATATGTTCAGTAATATGGACTTGGATTATGGATAGTAAATGACTTGTGTTTATGTCTGAGTCAGTCTATTTTTCTTTGGCTATTGTATATTGGAGACTTAGAGTGAATGTATTGCATGGAAATTTATGTCCAATATGGAGCACCATTTTTGGGTGGAATATCTCTCTAGAAATATAGATTCTTGGCTATTATTATTTTTTGGAGATAAAAGCCATTGTTTTCCTAAAAAATTGTTAAAATAATTTTGTATACACTTGTCACCATGAGTGGTCATTCAATCTATGCAATATGGGATACTATTTGTTCTATGGAGGAAGACAGAAAACTCTTTGAGGGAACGATCTGGTCAAATATAGTTGACTACACCTTGAAGAGGAAGATGCAATATTTCAAATAGAATTGGCTAAGAGGAAGTGTCTATTATGGAACATCACTTATTTATGGAGGAAGGTAGAAACCACTTTATGGACAAGGAAAATTGCTCTTCATTTGTCGGTATGTTTAATGATAATATTTGGACTATATTTATTTATTTGGGGCTATTTTTTCAAGTAGTTGGATTGTGGCCATGTCTTATTGATGGAATACAATAGCAATTTTATTGACATACAAATGGTTTCAAAGGAAATTATAATGTTTATGTGTTTTGTCATTGCTGTTAAATCTTCTACACTCTCGAATTGGAAATTTTGCCATGAAACTCCCTTGTGGAGGAAAACTATTGTTGTTATAGGACACTCTGTGCAACTTCGGTGAGAAGGGATTTGATTTATTGTTTTACCTTGGAACCTAGTGACTATGCTATACTATTTGGAAAAGGAGGAGTGGAAAGGTTACTCAATAGTAAAATTAGTGTATTATTGAATTTTACACAATGGTCTCTTCTTTCTTGATGGTCCATTGGAAGTTAGCAACCCAAATTGTTTATTTGGGAAAATAACTCCACATCGAGTAATACTAACAATGGGAACATTGGAATCTCAATATTTATCTCATGTATGACTTGGTCACAAATCTTGGAGCATGATTAAGTGCTTTTATTAATTCTAGAATTCTAAACTTTAGTTGGAGGAGTATGGTACTTGTGAAGCTTCACATATATACTAGTTTTTTTGGTTTATATACACCCTTTTTCGAAGGTGGGAAGAGACAAAAATCTTCACATCATTATTATTTTGGTACCCTTATGGTATTTTCTTTACACTCCCACTAGAGGCCGGGTTATTTGTTTTATCTCATCATTGATGATTGCACTTGATATGGTTATGTTTATACTATTTCAAAATACAAGTCGGAATGTTTTATTGTACCTGTCATATTATGTACTGACGTGAAAAATCAGTTGATTAAAATATTTCAAAGTTTTAACAACGGATTGGTGGGGGAAGTACACTTCAGTAATATATCAATCGAACATGTAAAGATCATGGAATTATTCACCATTGTAATATACCTTACAGTCCACAGTTGAATGGATGAATTGAATGTCTTCTATACATCCTTGTTTTTTAAGGAAGCATTACGTACTGCTATTTGCTTATATCACTCTTCATCTACCACAGTCACTTGACTGGAAGGAGATACTCTATTTTGGCATGAAATTCTTAGTAACTACAAAGTGGACACCAAGAATTTTTCATGGTTATTCTAGTGGATCAAAGGGTGTTTCCTTAGTTATCTGGAAAATAAATACTGGTGGAAAGTAGGAACCCAATTATGTTTATGATCAAGGATGGAATTATTGACAATCATAATGGAATATAATCTTGACCCCAAGGAAACTACAAGTGACACTCCTAACATGACATGCTTAGGATAAGTGGGAGGAATTAACTTGGAATGTAAACTCTGGATAATTTTTATGTGATTTTGGGGGGAAGTCACTCTAAATACTAGAGGAAGACTACTAAGAAGGCTTAAAGTTTTCATCAATGTCAACTATGGGTGGAAGAAATGCGGGAATGAACAAATTCAATGAGGAAATATATTGTTAGGGAACTTATCCTATATACCTAAGAGATTCATCCCCACTATCTTTTCTATCTCAACATGCAAGCTATCCACATAAGCAACACTGCCACATCACCGTCTCTCAAAATTTCTACCTTAGAAAAAAATGGCACATGCAAGCACATGGAGCCCAATAATAAATCAGCAGACTTCCACAAAATCAACTAGAAAAATGAACGCACGCGAGCAAGCACATGCAGCCCATTACTCGAGCCAACAGGCATCCCATTATTAAGTGCTCACCAAAACTGATGGAAGCATACCACACTGATTTGCGCTAGCTTCTCCCCTTCCTATTCCAATGCTCACATATATCATTTGCCCTTCCTATATACTCCACAGGATGAATCCCTTCCCCGTCGCAGTCCTCCCACATTCCTTGCCTTGTGAACATGCCCAAGCCAGGGCCTCGCCGTGACTCAACAGGATGGTATTCTCGCCAGCCGGTTTACCACATCACCATGAGATGGAGCTCGATGCCTGCAGCGCGTCGGCGGCAACCGCACCAAGTCGACGTCACCCACGACGCCTCCCCCTTGGCCCACATCGGCTTTGCCTGACCGCGACGCCACGGCTGGATTGTGCCACCATAGTTCCGCAGAAGGTCGACGACACGAGCAGCATCTTCCGGTGCCCCACATCGGCTTTGCCTGGCCGTCCGCGGTTGCACTCCACACGCACCCAGAGTCATAGGAGCTCCACCAAAGATAGCGCTACCTCCCTTTGCTCTAGCGTGGAGCCCGACAAGCCAGTGGGCATGGCTTGTAGTTGGAGAGGAATAATAGGTGCTCTTCATTCTCGGTCTCAGCCTCAGCTTGCCTCGCGGTAGTAATTAATCTAATTTCACCTACATAGCTAACTCGACCATGCATGTTATAGGTACAAAACCTGCCTCAAAGTTTCACGACTGGTGTCACTCCATGCTCCCGACGATCGGAGGGAAGTCCTAGAATTAAGGTGATGTCATGAGGTTATCCTGTTAAAGCTAATAAAAATATTATAACTAATTTCTTGCCCATATTTTTCGAAGTAAGAAATTCTTGATTTGGGATCCATCTCCGTGGCCCATACCATGAATCATCTCACCTTACCAAGATTAACTTTCCGTAATCTTTATGTTGTTCTTACATACTCAACTAATTTTGCTTAAATTTGTTCATTTGTTGTTCTAACTGTTCCATACTTCCACGGCAGGAAATATTGCTATTTCATTTCCACGACCATTACTCCATTAGCATGTTTAGTCCCGAAACATTTATAGTTTCTAGAGATAATTTTTCTTCTACAGATAAAACTTATGTCATTGTTTCATTCTAGAGCAGGGACTTGCTATGAAATGCGGGCAATTCCCTCTCCTTTTACCTTGAGCTATACATTTTTTAACAAACCTTTAGCAGTACATGGTTATAGTCCTTTAGCTTCTCAAGTATAGGTGACTCCTATGTTGCACTCATCTTCATCATCATTTCTTGAATGCACCTCCTTTTGTTTTCTTTTCAATTGTAACATTCATTGGGTCTCTCAATTTAGAAGTGACATATTCTCTACTCTACTCTAGAGGCACAATGTTATTGATTTGTCTTCGATCTTAATGTGCTATAAATTTAAAATTTATATAGCTTGCACAATGCCCACATTCATTATCTCATTTTAATAATTTTTGTAGAGACGTACTCCATATTGTCACTCGCAAGATGAAGCCTGAAGACTCTATTGTCCCTTCCTGTCAAGCATTAGTGACTACTATTTATATTAGCTTAGCCTCAAAAGTCAAAACATACCCTTTTCACTTAAAGGGGAAATAGGAGCATCGTTTGATTAACAAAGGCAAGGCCCTACTACCATCGGTGTTTCCAGAGCATCGTTTCCAACTGTTTGTAATCTCATATTATGGTTATGAGAAGATACAACTATTTAATGTAACAACTATTTTTACACTTGCTGGTATGAACTACTTGGCTATCGTATGTAGAACTATGTACCGAGGTGCAGAAGATTGATTTACAACAAGTCTCACATAATACAGAAGTATCTCAAAATGGCAATATGTACATATCCTTTCATGGCATCTCCATTTCAAATCCATGTTCTTTATTTTTAATAAACATTAGACTTATGTAAAACCTATGAGATTAGTTCTGTCATATCACTGTATTTAGTTAAAAATATGATACACTGCCATCTTTACAACTATACACCAAGTATTGTCCACAGGGCAGTTTTTTATGCTATATAAGAAACCCAACATGCGAACAAATTTCTTCAATTTATGTATTCTCATACGCATAGGACTAAGAGTTCCTACAGCAACGCGCAGGGTCTCATCTAGTAATCATAGCAAACAACCACAAGCCCATCATTTGTAAGTGTTTTATTTATTTATTAGGAAACTTGGCTCATTGGAATATTAAATTGTCACTCTTGCTATTCCGTCTTTACCCAAAGGGAAATATACTTTGTGGAAACTCTCTCTCCTGGAATTTAGGGAAAGATAAACTAAAGACATGATTTGTTAATTGAATACATTAATGTATGGTCTTATGACAAGCTTCACGTTAATGGAATAGCATGCGAGAAGGTTTTCTAAATGAAGAATGACTGGTCTTATGACAAGCTTCCACTAATGCAGGATGCTACTAACGCGCACTACGATCAGAGACCCTTCGACGAAACTGTGTGCGATGCAATAATCGCAAACGGAGATGTAAAAAACCGTCAAAAAAGATGCAAAATGTTTGTGATGGTAGAGACATCAAACACGGTTCAGATTTTTGTTCCGTGTGTGATGTGGGGCACACGGTTGATCCAGAAGAACTGTTTGCGATGAGGCAGAACAACAGAAATGGGCAGCCATATCGATGCATGTGCGATATACGGCATACAGTTTGCTCCAATGAACTATGTGCTATTAGGGAATGCAACAGAAACGGTCAGCCAGATCATGGTGTGTGTGTGTGATATACGGCATACGGTTCACTCGAACGAACTGTTTTCGATTAGGGAAGAGAACAAAAACAGTTCAACTTAACAATATGTGTGTGATATGCGGCATTTGCGATGAGCCAGAAGAACACAAATGATTCGCGTAAACAAGATGTGTGTGATACACAGCAACAGCCCACTCGGATGAACTGTTTGCGATGAGAAATTATAACACAGACAGTTACTATAGTAAGTTCATGTGCGATTCTGTTCGTACAAAAAACTTTGAAAAATGCAAACTAGTTGCTTGCAGTGGCTAGGAGTATCGCACATGATGCATCTGCGAGTACTCATGTGCAATGATTAGTAAGTTACACATACGTTTCCTTATGTGAACACGTGTGTGATAAATAACATGTGGCACCGCATACGGTATTCGGGTTGTGTGTGTGCTCCACTTAGTCTTCCCGCGCTACAACGAATGCTTCCCACGCTCCACATGGGTGAATTGTAAAATCCACGCCTCTTCCCTCATCGGTTTCCCACCACCAACTAATGGCTTGCTGCATATAACCCAGGCAGCAATGCACTGTCGTGACACTCTGCACAGATCTAGTCCTCACCCATCTACCATTAGTTATTCCAAGCATGCCAGGAAACAACCAAAGCTTCAACGTCGACCCCTACGTGCGTTACATCTTTGGCGAGGAGAACAAGCCGGAGCAGGTCGGGGAGAAAGAGCTTCATCGGCCGGTGTAGGCACCATGGCCCATTGGCAGCAATATCGGCGTGACAGTCCTTGGGCGCACACCGACATATTGTAGAGGAGGTGTGATGAGCAGTTTTCCATCCACTGTGCAAAATATCCAGAGCTGCTCGGCGACATGATTGATGACCCACCCGAAGAGCCGTCGTCGCTAGTGCTCGTCGAGAGCCTGATGCCCCGCAAGGAATGGGCAGAGGACCTCTGCGATTCAGTCAAGACACAGGCACCCTGCGGCTTCATCATTTCCCATGGCGGCCGTGTCAACCTTGACCCCGATGATGTGGTGTCTAGGCTCGAGCGCATCCTTGGCGGAGTTGACGTCCCCGACGAAGTAGAACATTGCTAACATGATATCTTAAGGATGCAAGTGATGGACAAAATTTGCTACCAGGCCAGACACATGGAAATGGTGCGGTTCTGCGGAGATATCATGCGCGCGATTGCACGCTGTCAAGCTATTCTGGAAGAGGTCCAACAGCCCCAAGAGCCTCCCAGCGCCAGCAGCTTTGTAGGTGGAGGCGGGCTGGGACACTTGGAATGAATGACAGCAAGGGTGCTATGCTGATCATGGAGTCCGAGAAGATTGTCGTCAGAAGGCCGCCAGCTCAGCCTTTTAGCCTATATTTTATTTTTATTGTATGCATATGTAGGTCGTGAGTGTTTTGGGCCTTGCCACATGTGGCATTTTAAATTATCCTGAATATGTACGTAAGATAATTATTAATTGTTGCCATTGTAAAATTGCCTCAATGGCGAGCAGAGTGCGCAGGGACGCCAGAGCGGAACGCGCTGCGACCGCCTCAATGGCGAGCAAAACGCGCGGACGGACACGAGCAGACACTACAAAAATAAATACACTTTCGTGATGATACATGTTTGTCATAGTAGGTCACGTTTTCTGTCATGCATGTACATCCATGATGATTTTATGACAGAATCAAGATAGTCATAGATGTGCTGTTGTAGAAGTGTTCCATGACATTACCAAAATTATCATCATGGAAGTGTCCACTTCCATGATGATAAATCGCGCGTCATAGAAGTGCTTTTGTCAAGGGTGACCGACACGTGGCATCGACCGTAACGGGTCACGGTTAAGCTATCGGGTCTGGTTTTGGATCCGATAACCCGTTAACAGCCCAGACCAATGGGGATTTTCCACGTGTAAAATTCTCATTGGCCGGAAGAAACATGTGTTGGCTCAACATTGGGATAGATGTCATCCACTCATTGGACACGAGGCGCCTATGATATGCGGACACGTGGCATGGCCCAACAGAGGCCCATTCCGGTGAAAAGGCCGTCCCAGCTAAAGGCCCGCCATGTTTTTTCACACACTGGTGGGCTGGCCCGTTAACAGCGTACCATGTGTTTGGGTCAAATTAAGGCCCATACCAGATCAGGCCCGTTCACAGCCTGCCGTGTTTTGGGCCAAATTATGGCCCATATCGAATCAGGCCTATTAACAGGCCACTGTTCTTTTGGGCCCATACTAAGACATGTTCGTATTTCTGCCTGTTAAATGCCCGTTTACTAGTTCGACCCGATAATAGTTTCGGCATGTTAGCGGCCCATGGTGCATCTGAGACATTGTCGGCCTAGTTTAACTTTAGTCCATTTAACGGCCCATGCAGAAACTAGGCTATTACTTGTTCGAAGTAACTTTAGGCCTCTTAACGGCCCGTAGTCTTCGTGAATAAATTTTAGCCCAAATAGCCTATCGGCCTTTTAATGGGCCGTGTAACAACTGGGCCTAATTATAGCCCGCATTGAATCCGGCCTGCTTACAGCCCATCTGATAATGGCCCGTGACACTTTTAGGCCTATGGCCCATGTAGATACCTACCTGCTTAAAGCCCATAATTTTATTGGGCCAAACAGGCCCGAGATATATTTTGGCCTGTTAACTGCTTGTCCTATTTGAGCCAAACATGGGCCTTAGGCAGTTTCGGCCTGTATTGGCCTGTGAAATTTTCAGCTCAACGCTAGCCCAATCTAGGTTTTAGCCTATTAAAAGCCCATGGTGCTGGACAGAACTTTACTCGGCCTGTTAAAGGCAGGAAACAACTATAGGTTTTTACCTTCTAATGGCCCAAGATGATTATAGGCCCACGTTTTGGCCCATATGAGTAACGGGACAGCCTGGAGACCGACAACACTGAGATCCACTGAACCTTCCGGCCTAAATTACAGCATACCGACCAAGAATAAACCTAGAATATACAACAAAGAAATTACAGCATATTACATCCCCTCGGCATCAAAGTTTGCCACCAGTGATAGTAAAGGGCAACCAGACAGCAGATTACATAAACTGGGCAGGTCGCCACTAGTGGAAGTTAGCCGGCAAACAAAATAATAGACAGAACCAACAACACTTCAACACAGTTCAAGAAAGGTTAGCCCAGCCCAGGAGCTGCAGCGCAAGCAGCCTAGCAACCTGATGAGACTGTGCTTCTTTGGTGCTCATATCCAGCAACTTAAGCTGTATAGCATCAATAAACGTCCTGTACTTACGGTTAATCTTGCATAGAGATTGGAGTTCTAGTCGTATTTGAGCGGAAGCATGTATTTCTGCTTGAATTTCAGACTGAAGAAGTCAAACAAATTCAGGCGGCGACTTCATCGAGCTTGTGTCACTGAGTAAGTTTGACACTGCATCAAGATGTGACTTCGTGGTTGTATCCCTACCCTCAATACGTGTTGCCTTCTCCTCTAGAATATGTGTTAGAGGGACAAACAATGGGTTTGTCTCAGTATCATTGTGGTAGTTCTTCCTAGCAGCAGTGTTGTCACCTTGAAATAGAAACAAGTAGGTAGACAACAGTTTTGCATGTATAAGCATCATCACAGTCAATTCATCTCATTTCTTTGTCAGAAATAAAGAGACATGGTTTAAAATAGCATTAACATAATAGGCATTGTTCATACTTAAGACAGCAGGAAATGGCATTGTGCAGGAGCGACCAGCTTCACCAGACCACTAGATTATAGATCAAGAACACAAGCATATATGTAGTTCTAAACAACGTATAAGCATGAATGGTGAGTGTACTGTCAATTTATACCATTTCAGATTGGTAAAGAGACACGATTTAAATAACATTAATATAATATGGCATTGTTCATAGTTGAGACATAGCAGGATATGACATTGTGCTGTTGTTGGTAGTCTCACCACACCACTGGATTACAGATCAAGAACACAAGCATACACATAGTGCTAAAGAAGATAACTTGCTATGTTTAGTTTAATTTACATGGTACGAATAAGGAACTAAATTTTACAACTAAAGATTGAAATTGAGAACGAAAAATTTATGTTTATGTACTTCTACTTTATAAACTTGGAACAAGCAATTTGATGCAGACGGCAAAAATAAACAACATTTGCACTCATAGCTATCCAAATATAAACAACCAAGTTTGAAGGCTTGAGTAGCACAAACTTACATTAGTAGTGAAGACAGACTCTATAAAGGCCTTGTCCATATTGATGTGGGGGGGGGGGCAATTCAAGTAGTTTACCGCACACTCTTCTTCAAGAGTATTGCCTTTATTCTACATTTTGTTAAGAGTAAATATAGATGTGAAAAAATAGGAACAAATGGCGATTATTTAACTTAAGATGCAGAGTACAAATGTAAATACAACATATAGGCAGAAGGCACTGACAAGAGCAATGTGGAGCTAAACTTCTTCAGTAACATTGGTTTTATTCAATATTTTGGCAAGAGTAAATGTAGATCTGATGTGCAGAAAGATGGAGGACAAGGGAAAATAAGTTGCAAAGTGTAGATGAGGAACTAGCTGACAAATATAAGTACAGTGATGATGTACAATAGATACTTACAAGAACAATGCAGAACTAAATTTCTTCATAGGCATTGGGTTTATTCTACATTAATTTAAGCATTAATATAGATCTGATAATTTGGAGCGAACAGTGGATAAGAAAGCTATAATGCACAATGATGTCACATAATCCACCAGGTATGAATGTAAGGACATCGATAGGACAATAGGTACTCACAATATCAAAGCAGCGACCAACATAGTTGCGATATCCTAGGTTTTGCGGCACTGGTTCTATCGCCAATATACGTCGGGGGCTATGTGATTTCTCTGGTAGCACCACCTTTTTCAAGGACTTTGCTTGTACTCCTTCAGGTTTTGCAATCACCCTCTTCCTTTTGGATGTCTGAAACACAAGAACAACCTTTGAATGGAAAAACATGGTATGACGACAAATGGAATAGGTGTTGATAATGGATGGGCATGGCATTGATACGTCTCCAACGTATCTATAATTTATGAAGTATTCATGCCAATATATTATCATTATTGGATGTTTTACAATCATTTTATAGCAACTTTATATCATTTTTTGGGACTAACCTATTGACCCAGTTGCTATTTCTGCTTGTTTTTTACATCGCAAAAAATCAATATCAAACGGAGTCCAAACACCGCTAAACTTTAAGGAGATATTTTTTTTGGAATAGAAGGAACTCAATGGGCCAGAGCTGCACCTGGGGGGTGCCCCGATGGGGGCACAACCCACTAGGGCGTGCCAGGGCCCCCTGGGGCACCCAGGTGGGTTGTGCCCACCTCGGTGGCCTCCCGCACCCCATCTTTGCACTATAAATTCCCAAATATTCCGAAACCCTTCGGGGTTAACCTAGATCAGAAGTTCCACCACCGCAGGGTTCCGTAGCCACCGAAAACCAATCTAGACCCGCTCCGGCATCCTGCCGGAGGGGGGAATCATGTCCGGTGGCCATCTTCATCATCCCGGCGGCCACCACGATGAGGAGGGAGTAGTCCACCCTCAGGTCTAAGGGTTTGTACCAGTAGCTATGTGTTTTATCTCTCTCTCTCTCTCTGGTGATCTATATCATGGGCTTTGTTAATATAGTCGGATCATATGATGTTTCTCCCCTATATGCTCTCATTGTGATGAATTGAATCTTTACCCTTTGAAGTTTTGTCATGTCAGATTGAATGTTCAGATTTGACAACACATGATATATGTCCTGCAATATGAATACTTGAGGTTACAATTGGGGTATCTTATTGATTCACTTGATATATGTTATGGCATTCAACTTGCGGATTCCCGCGGTGATATTGGGGTAATCTATGCATAGGGCTTGATGCACGTTTTTCTCCGATGGAAACTTCGGTGTCTCTTTATAGTTCTTTGTGTGGATTGAGTATTATGAATATGAATATGCTTTGGTGTAGTACGAACTCTAAGATAGATCGAAAGGAAACAATAGCTTTGTGTTATTTTAGTACAAACTCTTGAATAGATCGATCGGAAAGAATAGCTTTGTGGTGGCTTCGCACCCTACAAACAATCCCTACCTTTTGTTCTCTGCTAATAGGAACTCGGGAGTGATTCTTTCTGTACTTTGAGGGATAATCATATGATCCAACTATGTTAGCAATGTTGGGAGATTGCACTAGCGAAAGTACAGATCCTAGGCCTTGTTTTTAAGCATTGAAACACCATTTTTGGTGCTCGTTTACTATTTGCTACCTTGCTATTTTTATTTATTCAGATTAAAAAAAATATTTCTACCATCCATATTATAATTTTATCACCATCTCTTCGCCGAACTAGTGCACCTATACAATTTGCCATTGTATTGGGTGTGTTGGGGACACAAGAGATTTCTTGTATTTGGTTGCAGGGTCATTTGAGAGAGACCATCTTCATCCTACACCTCTCACTGATTGATAAACCTTAGGTCATCCACTTGAGGGAAAATTGCTACTGTCCTACAAAACTCTGCGCTTGGAGGCCCAACACGTGTCTATCAGAATAAAGTTGCGTAGTAGACATCAAGCTCTTTTCTAGCGCCGTTGCCGGGGAGGTGAGTGCTTGAAGGTATATCTTTAGATCTTGCAATTGAATCTTTCAATTTCTTGTTTTATCACTAGTTTGGTTTATAAAAAGAAAACTACAAACAAAATAGAATTTAGGTTGCATCATATTATTTATCATCTTTATAATGTCTTTCTTGAAAATGATGGTTCAGAAAATTATGCTCAATTGTTAGAAGAAGAGGTCAATAAAATGCTTGGCACAAAATATTTGAATGATGAGCATGATTGTAATGTTTTTTTTTACTTTGAAGACTGCAGGGCTTAGACCACACAGCGTTTTATTGAAAAACAGAGAATACAAAAGATTCCTCAAGAGGAGGAACAGACACAAAGAAGAGAAGAAAAAGAAAGAAAGAAGAAAACTATACAGGGCAGGCTACACTAAAACAGACCTGAAAAGAAAAGAAAAAATAGCTGAAAGTACATTAAGGAGGCAAGACATCAATCCATTTGAGCAGAGCCTCCTTATACCTTCTCTTAATCTTGTGAGAAAGGAGGGTAATATCATGTATGAAGCCATTTCTCCATTGCCTAAAAGAAGGCCTGACGTGCTGAAAAGCCTTATCATTCCTGACTTTCCAAATGTTCCACCAAGCTAGAAAGACCACCTCACAAAAGAAAGGTTTATCAAACTCTTTCCTGGCGTGAAGGGCAATTTCCACCATGTCATCACTATTCAGCCAACTGATTTGAACATAGTTCCAAATGCGTACACTAAAGTTGCATTGAAAGAAAAGGTGATTTCTGTCTTCCAGCACTCTGGACAAACAGAGAACACATTCCGGCCCCTCATTGATTTTCCAATGTCTGCGTTGTATCATATCCATGGTGTTAATTCTGTCCATTATTACCATCCAGGCAAACATTTTTATGGACATGGTGCAACAACACCTCCATACCCAATTGAGTATAGGGTTAAACATGACAGGTTGGTGGACAAAGTCATAGAACCTCTTGGCCGAATATTCAGATTTCTTTCCATGCCTCCAATACCAGATATCATTTCCATCAACATCCAAAGAGATCTCTCCCATCATGGAGGAAAGCTGGTTGAGTTCATGAAAGGCCAATTCAGACAGTGGCAAGGAAAGCATCTGCTGCAAATTGCCTGCCTGAAACATTTCCATGACCGAAAGATTTTTTTGCAAGCAGTAAGAATACAACCTTGGAAACCTATCCTGAAGAGGGGCACAAGAGTTGTTAATCATCCAGTGGTCAGACCAGAAAAGTACTGTGTCCCCTCTTCTGATTGTGACAGAGGTTACAACCCTAAATTTGTCCATTAACTTACAAATGTCTCGCCACCAAAAAGAACCACAGACTGTGGTATCATGAGGGACTCTCTCAAAATAATAAGAGTCCCAAACCAAGTGTACCCATGGAACATCTGCTCTGTTATAAAATTTGTTTAGGTGCTTGAGAACCAAAGCCTCATTTTGCAACCCCAGATTCAAGATTCTAAGTCCTCCCTTCATTTTTGGCCTGCAAACTAGGGGCCAAGCAGCCAATGAATGGCCCTTTTCCTGACCATACTTCCTCCAAAGGCACTGTCTCTGTATTCTTTCCAGTTGCTTTAGAATGCCCAGTGGTATGGACAGGCTACAAAGGAAGTAAATTGGCAGGGATGAAATCACAGAGTTAACCAACTGCAACCTACTGCCTTGAGGTAGAAACCAAGAACTAGCAGTAAGCCTTCTTTCCATGCAATCCACTAGAGGTAACGGATCAATGATTTTTGTCCTAGTGGTACCCACAGGTAGACCTAGATATGTGAATGGCATTGTGCCTATCTGGCAACCAAATAGAGTAGCAAGGTCAGAAGCAACAGAGGCCTCCATGATTGGGTACATTGAGGACCTGTGGAAGTTAATCTGCAAACCAGTAGCCAAAGAGAAAGAATGCAATAATGATTTAAGAACCTCCAACTTAGAGCTGTCAGCATTCACAAAGAGCAATGTGTCATCAGCATATTGCACCACTGGATAATCTGGATCATGTGTTGGCAGGGGCAGTTTAAGTAATCCCTGTCTGAGGAGATTATTAATCATGGTCTGCAAGAGGTCAGCAGCAATCACAAAAGGCAAGGGAGAGATAGGGTGTCCTTGCTTTACACCACACTTGCACTTAAAGTGCTTACCAGGGACTCCATCCAGTAGAATAGAAGAAGTGCCAGAAGATAACAGTTGCTGAATCTAGATGATCCATTTCCTATCAAAACCTTTTCCTCGAAGGATTTTTATGATTGCCTCATGCTGAATAGAATCAAGAGCTTTTTCAAAATCAAGCTTCAGTAAGCAGATTGGCTTCTTTGATTGATTACACTAGTGAATGTATTCAAAAGTCCAAGCAAGGCAATCTTGAATTGTTCTTGACTTAATAAACCCATATTGATTCTTATGAACACATTTGATGATTTCCTCCTGGAACCTATTAGCTGCAAGTTTGGTGAGAAACTTAAGACCCACACTGGTGAGAGATATTGGCCTGAAGTCACCCACATTAACAGGAGTTTGCTTCTTAGGAATCAATGTAATGAACTCATCATTGAGGTTCTCCAGCTGAGCTGTCCCTACATGAAATTCCTTCACCAACCTAATGAAATCACTGGAAATGATGTGCCAACAACTCTTCATAAAAAGCCCATTAAAACCATCAGGCCCAGCTGCCTTATCAATGGGCAACTCTTTAATCACTTTCTCAATTTCTTTGACCTCAAATTGCTTTGTGAGGACCTCAAACCCCTGCACTTTTGGTATCAAAGAAATAATGTCCTCCCCCAACACAATTGGCTTTATAGTTCCCATTCTGCTCTTGAAAGCACCCAAGGATTCCTGAGCCATTATGTCATGATCTGAAGAAACTGAACCATCAGACAGAACTAAGCTAGCAATGGAATTCCTTCTGTACCTTTCTGTTGCCATTGCCTGGAAAAACTTGGAATTTTCCTCACCCACTTTGTTATATCTGATTGTACACCTCTTCTTCCAGTATAGAAACTGGAGATGCAAAAGATGTTCATGGTGCAACTTAACTACTTTCCTGAAGTTAAATTCAGTTTTGCACAAAGGTCTCATGTCTTCCAAGTTATCTAGCCACATGATAACCCAATTACACTTCTCAATCATTCCTTTAATCTGTGATAGCCATTTTTGCCATTTCTTTAGAGCAAACCTCAAAGCTTTCACTTTGTCCACAATAATAGCTGAAATGTGGGTTTCATGAGAAGGTTCAGCCAAAACCTCTTGCACACATTCCATGAAACCAGGCTGATGCACCCAGTAGTTCTCAAATCTAAAGATATGTGCCTTTGGAATTGTGGTAATGATAGAGATTAAGTAGGGCACATGATCAGAAGCCGTTTTTGCAAGAGGCTTGACTTGAGTCATAGGATACTGATTAATCCAGCTAGCAGAGGTAAAAACCCAATCAAGTTGTTCAAGTAGTGGCAAATCTTGCATGTTCGACCAGGTAAATCGTCTGCCTTTTAGTGGAATTTCTAACAACCCCAAATGACTAATGATCTCATTGAAAATGAACATATCATTAACATCTCCACCAGGAAGATTTCTATTTTCCCTTGATCTAATGAAGTTAAAATCCCCCATTAGCAACCACTTCTGATCAGGTTCTACCTAAAGGTTGTATAGCCAGCTAACAAAATCATCTCTTAATTCTCCTTGACACGGTCCATACACATTTACCAAAAACCATTGATCATTGTTATGTATGGAGGTGAAGCTAATAACATTACCAAAAGATTGCACATCCAACAGCGTTCCTTTAAAAACATCGTACAGTTAGAATACCTCTAGATGCTCCTCTCGAAGGAGATTCAATGAAACTATCAAAACCCACTGGACAAATGCTCTTAATTAAAGTGTGAGCACAAGAGGAGAGCTTAGTTTCCTGTAAGCAAACAATTGCACACTGACTTTCAATTACTTTCTCTCTGACCGAGCGTTGCCTAGCATCAGAATTTAAACCTCTGACATTCCAACAAAGGATTTTCCAGCTACGCGTATGTATTCGATTCATAGAAGCATATATAGAGTTGCAGCAATAACAATATGACATGCAATGCCATACATCCCAAAACACAGCCGAAGGGATACGCCCAGTCTCTAACACACAACACAAGTTCCAGAACCTCATAAAGAGTAGCAAAAGTAACCTGCACGCAACATCTAAAGAAATATTTGGTGTTCACCATTTAAACACTAGTGGAGGTTGAGTCGTCCTTGGGATTAGACATAAGCTTCTCCTTGGAAAGTAGAGAAGGGTCGATCTCCAACTCAGCACCAATCGCCTGCAACACCTTGAGTGGAGTGTTGGGGGGCACAGCTTCAGTCTTGTCATCTTCAGCAACGGTTACAGGAGTGGGCTGGGCCACAGCTTCCATGGGCTTGGACCGCAGACACCTCTTCGTGGGCTGGAGAGAAAGTTGTTCAAATAGCACCGGTTTGAAGCCATCCCGTTTTGCCGCGCTGCGGGTGCATCGCCTCACAGACATGTCCACCAGAGGTGTAGAGGCCTTCTTTCTCCCCCTTAGTTTCTTCTCCTTAACCTGTGAATCTAAAGAAAAGATCATAGAAGAGATAGAGGACATTTCCTCCGATATTGCAGGCTGCACAGCTTCAGACAGGACAACATCAGAGTCCGGAGTAACTCCTTCAGAGTCAGGGGAAACATCTTCAGACATGGTGACAACAAGTGTGCCATTTTCAGAGCAAGAAATCACATCCATGGACGAACCTCCAAACAACGCTCTAGCCACAGGGCGCTTGGCCACAAAAGGTTTCCTGGCAGTGGAAACGATTGACAAATTTGCAACCAACATTGATAGCTTGCTGGACTCATCAAAAGCGATCGACCATGTACACTTGGAGT
This sequence comes from Triticum urartu, assembly GCF_003073215.2. Classification (NCBI taxonomy): domain Eukaryota; kingdom Viridiplantae; phylum Streptophyta; class Magnoliopsida; order Poales; family Poaceae; genus Triticum; species Triticum urartu. Next base: position 234,648,364 of record NC_053026.1, read on the forward strand.
AAGTGACCATACCCAAGGGTTTGAAGTAGATTGACCTGGGAACCTCCTTGATAGTGAAATCAGACATTAAGTTTTCGAACGACCTTTTCCAGATCATCTCAGTAGGGAGAGGTGGTCCAGCAACAATCCTAGCCATGTTAATAAATACTTGGTGATGCTGAATGACAGGAGGCTGGTAGGGAACAATCGCGAGCGGATTTCCCACCAGGGCAGGTTGCTCATCTTGAACATGCTGACCATGAATTATCATCTGTTGCTCCAGAATAGGTTGAAGCTGCTGATCATGCTCATTATGCTCCTGCACTTGCTGTTCAGCTGAAACTGATCCTTCCGGCTCTTCAATCACAATGGAAACTTGATCTTGCTCGGGCTGAACAGGCGGAGGGTGCTGATCAACTTCCACCTCATCCCCCAGAGAGCATTTCCCCAACCCGCAGCCGGGATGTTTTCGGGTGGTGGTGGAGGAGCGACAGGTGCATCGTTCCACCCCAGCATTGGGTAGGGGGGGAGAACAAACATCAGAATATGTGGTATCAGATTCCCCGGCATAGGATGAGGATTGCCATCCAGAGGCATTGGGTCCTCATCATTTGGCATCTGGTCAGCAAAATCCGCCCCAAGAACATAACACGCAGCCGTCCATGAGACTTGAGTGCCACCCCGTTCAGCATAATCCCCAAACACAACATCACGTGGAACCAAGGGTGTATCTGGAAAACTGGCCTCAACCAAATTACGGACCAAGTATGGATCTTCACTGTCCCAAGAATGAAACTTTCCAAATGTGCCTACCGCTTGCGAGATAAACTCAGGAGTACGATAATCAAGAGAGATTCCAATGAACATAAACCAGCCTTTGCGAAAACCATGGGTGCCCTTAAAATTTTCCCCCTCGTCATGTTTCATAAATCTAACAAAACGATCATTTCCCAAAGGAAAGGGAGCATGCTGGATCAAAGAATATCTGATAGTAGGATCCCTAACTTGAAACAATCCAACTCCGTGAAACCAGGGCTGAGCAAAACGCACCAAGGTACCTCTGTCCTGAAGAAACTAAACAATCTCCTCCCGCACAGGCCCCAGCGGGCCCTCCGACGTGGGCATGACCTCCACGACCATGAAGTCCTCATGGCGACGGGGAGGGCGAGCAGCAGGCGTGAAGAAAGTGCGGGGAAGACGCCGGTCGCCACCATCGATGATGTGATGGCCCGCCGGCACAAAATGATGCGGATCAAGCTCGTAGTTCGCCATGGACAATGTGGGAGGAGCTGGCTTGGGGTTTTCTTCGGCAGGAAGAGGAGGAGATTGGAATAATGTGGGCGGCGGCGATGGGACTGGACTAGCTATCCCAATAACTCCGGCTCCCTTCCCATGACAGGCAGAGGTTTCCGATATACTCGTTTTTTGTTGCAGTGAAATTTGCTTCCAAACCAATCCATTGGAGCGCGTGAAATCAGTGCAGTCTTTCCTAGCGTGACCCGAGCGAGAGCAAGCCGAGCAGACCGCTCGCATTCCACATGCAGCTGCTAAGTGTCCCCTCTGGGTGCAAATTAGCACCCGGTCCACCATGTCATCGACCATGCACTCAAATTGTCGAGCTGCCTCTTGGGACGTAGGAATTTCCTTTGTGACGAAAAATGGACTTGAGATTGGAGGAGAGGCCTGCCCATCAGAAACTGGGCTACCACCAGAAATTGGGCTAGGCTGTAGCACTGGGCCTTGAACACGCTGGGTCCCCGAGGGCAGTGGGCCTGTGGCTGGGCAAGCATTTTGAACTGGAGGAATTCCCGCTTCCACAGAACTCGCGGAAAGATTACTAGGAAGCAAATCCATCGAAACCGGATCGCACACCGGCGACGAGGCGGCTGGACGGCGCAACTCCGGCATAGGGACGACCGATCCAAACGCAATAGGTGGCCTAGCCACAGTCCAATGCAAATCAGGAGGTGGTGGCTGATGAATAACAGCACGCTCATGCGCAGAAAGATCATAACCTCCATCAGTGATCGTGTCAATACAATTTTGTGTTGCCGGGTATCTATAACCTTTGCAAGCCGAATACTTCTCAAAAGTGGCAAAGATAATTTCTTCTTATAAGAACCAACCGACTTAAAAGAAGATCTAATAGGCGGCTTATGCATGGCTAGCAAACCCAAAGAAGATCTACGCTTGGTTGGACTAATTAAATTCCATTTAGCGTCACATTCCTTACGCCAGATCTTAACTTCTCTAACCCAATTTGGTCCACCATTGCCCCAAAGATTAAAGTAGCATTTAAACAGATCACAAGCAAAAGAACGTAGATCCATAATAAGAAGACCAACTTGCTTGCAGGAGACTTGGAAAGAGAACACCTTATCCTTGATGTGAGAAACCCGAAGATCTATTGCCGAGCCACCAATCGCAGCTTCCAAGGCCGCCGCCACCGAATCCTCTGACAAACGGAAGGCATGACGGCTAAAAGACATAATCAGAATAAAAGCCCTCCGTCGACCCAGTGGATGGATCGTGTGACCAGTAGATTTGAAAACCTCATCTGAGAAAATGCTACCCTTGGAGAAATCCAAGCCAAGGGTAGATCCACTAGAGGAACCCATGTGAGATGGGTATTGCCTTGATCCTTAGGAGACGCCGGAGAAGATGATTGGAAAGGATCCACAAATTAGTGGGAGAGGGTGTAGATCGCCGGAGGAGGAGGGGTCAGCGTCGTGGTGGGAGGTGGGAGCACCATCCTTTGTTGTTAAAGGTTATCAACTTCATCATTGTAATATGTTGCTAGTGTGAATTCTTTGAATATCCAAAATACTAATGATGATTGCACAAGTCATGGCAAATATGTTTCTTATAAGCATGTCACTTTTTGCGGAGTGAATTGGGAGTGAATTTGAACACCAAAAAGGGAAGATAGATTTTGTAAGAAGAATAAATATTTAGAAACAAAAAAGGTGCAAGAGAGGCTAGATGATTGTGCTGAAAGATTTAATTTTTTTGCCATCCTTGTGAACCTTGCAATGAACATGGTCATTTAACTCTCCAATGCAAATTCTTTCATGATCAAATCATGTCCAAAAATTGTGATAACTTGATTACCCTTGAGCATCATAAAGAGCTTGGTCTTCTTTTGGGGTATGAAGAAATGAACCGTATAACTAAGGTATTCCAAAATTTAATCTTGAGAGATTTCTTGATTTTGACCTAGAGGAAATTTATATGTTTTGTACGGTAAATTGCATTGAGAATCCTTATATTGCCAATTATCTAAAGTCAAGAAAACAAATGGAATATGAAGAGAGTACTAATGAAAGGGAAAATATTTCCCAATACCCTCTTAGTGTTTATTATGATGAATCAGGTAACAAGGAGGAGCTTCCTATCCAGTCAATCTCTTCAACAAGAAGCTTGAAAGAATTAATTAAACCCACACATGGTGTGGTGAAGAAGAAGAAAAGAAGAAAGAAGAAAGGTAAAAAGGTATCCCCCCAAATAATGTTGCTCCTACTATTGTTGTGCCTCATGAAAATGAATTAAAATTAATTGTGGAAGATGATGCACTTGCTGATGATTTTCTTATGCCTATTGCTTGTTGTGATGATTATGATTGGGAACATATTGATACTTCTTATAATCTTGGAAATCTTTTTAGCACTTGCATGGAGGAATATGGTAATAATGTTTGCTATACTATTGGTGCCATTGATTCTATTGATAAGAATGATTGTGATGATATGCGAAACCACAAGCTTGGGGATGCTATGTTTGATGAGTATGAAATGTTTGAAGATTTATTTGCTAGAAATTATGCTTTTCCTAAGCTTGGGGATGCTTTGCTTAATGAATATGATCCGTTGATTCCTTCTACTTTCGATAAGAAAATTTATTATGATGATAGCATGCCTCCTATTTATGATGATTACATTGATGAAAGTGGGTTTGGAAGAGTGTCAGCTCTAGGTAGTAGTGATCCCACTATTTTGGAAGGTGTTGAATTTTATTACAATATTTATGAAAGTGGATTTGGAGAGGTCATGACTTTATTTAGTAATACATCCACTATTTTGGTAGAGGTTTCAATTGACTATGACAATAAGGTTGCAATCTATGATGATTATTATGATGACATGTATGCCATAAAGAGTGATAAATCTTCTATGCTTGTGCATCATGAAAAGATTGCTGTATGTGATAGCTATATTGTTGAATCTATTCACAATGTTTCTGAAAATTATTGTGAGGAAGGAGCTTATGCTCTTACATATCTCAATAATATCAAGTTTCTTCTCTATGTGTTGATTGTTTTGAAGTTGCACTTGTTTTGCCTTCCTATGCTAGTTGATTATTGTTCCCATAAGTAGTTTGCTCACAAAATCCCTATACATAGGAAGTGGGTTAGACCTAAATGTGCTAGTCATATGCTTCATGATGCTCTCTTTACATTTCAATTCTTATCTTTTATGCGAGCATCATTGAAATCATCATGCCTAGCTTAAAAGGCATAAAAGAAAAGCCTTTGTTGGGAGACAACCCAACACTTTTACCTACTTTTTTTGTGTGTTCACATGATAAGGATACTGTAGTAATCATGTTTTATTGCTTTTGTTTCAATAAAGTTCCAAGTAAAGCCTTTAGGATCTTGTTGGGTGATAGTTACTTTGATCTTGCTGAAAAACAGAAACTTTTGTGCTCACGAAAATAATTCTAATTTTTAACAAAAGAGTGAATTTGAGTTTATTATTTTTGCAGAAGATTAATATACAAATTTATCAGGTTGTCCTAATTTTTTAGAATTTTTGGAGTAGTATAAGTATGCTTTGAGTACAGATTACTACAGACTGTTCTGTTTTTGACAAATTCTGTTTTCAATGCATAGTTTGCTTGTTTTCTAGTTTCCATGGCTTATATTGCTTAATTTAAATTGTGGAAATGATATTCCACAGTAGGCATTGTGTGATAACAATTATGTCTCTTGTATTTGAATTACCAAAAGTGGAATGGTTTGCTCTTTATCATACTAACGTATCTCACAATGTTCCGTTAAGTTTTGTCTGATTGAAGTTTTCAAGTTTTGGGTGAGATATCGATATGAGGAGAATAAGGAGTGACAAGAACCTAAGATTTGGGATACCCAAGGTACCCCCAAGGAAATATTCAAGGAAGATCCAAGCAACTAAGCTTGGGGATGCCCTGGAAGGCATCCCCTCTTTCGTCTCCAACAATATCGGTAACCTCACTTGGAGCTATGTTTTCATTCGTCACATGATATGTGTTTTGCTTGGAGCATCAATTTATTTTGTTAGGATTTTCTTTCTGTTATTTATAATAATGTTTTGCATCTTTTATTTCAATAGAAGTGGCAATGATAGCCTTTACTATGCTTATTTTGCAAGTATACATGTTGCTGTTTGAAAACAGAAAGTTTACCGCTGTTGCAAACATTCCCTAGAAAAGTCAGAATGCGATAAAATGTTGAAGCTTTTTGCAAAATGAGACCTGATAAATTGTCTTTAGTGTGGTAAATTTTCATAATGTTTGGAGTTAGGGAAGTATTGATACTATTGCATTCTTTACAAACTGTACAGTTTTGGCAGATTGCTGTTATGTTTGCATTGTTTGCACATGTTTGCTTGTTTAATGATTCTATTTAGTATTAAATATGCAGAGGCATTTAGTATGAAATATTGAATAATAATTTTAGTGATTTGCTACAGTAGAGAATGATAAGGTTTTTTGCATTGGTTTATACTAACTTATCACACGAGTTCTTGTTGAGTTTTGTGTGGATGAAGTGAAGGAAATATGCCCTAGAGGCAATAATAAAGTTATTATTTATTTCCTCATATCATGATAAATGTTTATCATTCATGCTAGAATTTTATTAACCGGAAACATAATACATGTGTGAATACATAGACAAACATAGTGTCACTAGTATGCCTCTACTTAACTAGCTCGTTGATCAAAGATGGTTGAGTTTCCTAGCCATAGACGTGAGTTCTCATTTGATTAACGTGATCACATCATTAGGAGAATGATGTGATTGACGTGACCAATTCCGTTAGCTTAGCACTTGATCGTTTATTTTACTGCTACTGCTTTCTTCATGACTTATACATGTTCCTATGACTATGAGATTATGCAACTCCCGATTACCAGAAGAACACTTTGTGTGCTACCAAACGTCACAATGTAAGTGGGTGATTATAAAGGTGCTCTACAGGTGCCTCCGATGGTGTTCATTGAGTTGGCATAGATCGAGAATAGGATTTGTCACTCCGATTGTCGGAGAGGTATCTATGGGCCCTCTCGGTAATGCACATCACTACAAGCCTTGCAAGCAATATGACTAATGAGTTAGTTACGAGATGATGCATTGAGGAACGAGTAAAGAGACTTGCCGGTAACGAGATTGAACTAGGTATTGAGATACCAACGATCGAATCTCGGGCAAGTAACATACCGATGACAAAGGGAACAATGTATGTTGTTATGCGGTTTGACCGATAAAGATGTTCGTAGAATATGTAGGAACCAATATGAGCATCCAGGTTCCGCTATTGGTTATTGACCGGAGACGTGTCTCGGTCATGTCTACATAGTTCTCGAACCCATAGGGTCCGCACGCTTAAAGTTCTATGACGATCGGTATTATGAGTTTTTGTGTTTTGATGTACCGAAGGTAGTTCGGAGTCCCGGATATGATCTCGGACATGACGAGAAGTCTCAAAATGGTCGAGACGTAAAGATCGATATATTGGACGATTATGTTCGGACACCGTAAGTGTTTCAGGAGGTTTCAGACATATACCGGAGTACCGGGGGGTTACCAGAACCCCCTGAGGAGTATATTGGGCCTAATGGCCCCTAGTGGGAGAAGAGGAGGGGCAGCCAGGGCAGCCGTGCGTCCCCTCCCCCTCTAGTCTGAATTGGACAAGGAGGGGGGGTGGTGGGGGTGGGGCGCCCCCTGTCGGTGTCAAAACCGGCGGATCTCGAGTAGGGGGTCCCGAACTATGCGTCTAGGATCGATGGTAACAGGAGACGGGGGACACGATGTTTACCCAGGTTGGGGCCCTCTCTATGGAGGTAATACCCTACGTCCTTCTTGATTGATCTTGATGAATATGAATGTTAGAAGAGTTGATCTACCACGAGATCATAATGGCTAAACCCTAGAAGCCTAGCCTGTATGACTATGGTAATGAGTATATCCTTTCTGGACTAACCTCTCCGGTTTATATAGACACCGGGGGTAGGGGGATCTAGGGTTACATAGAGTCGGTTACATAAGAAGGAATATTCATAGTCGATCGCCAAGCTTGCCTTCCACGCCAAGGAGAGTCCAATCCGGACACAAGTACAGTCTTCGGCCTTCATGTCTTCTCAGCCCATCAGTCTGGCCCATGGATAACAGGCCGGACGCCCAAGGACCCCTTAGTCCAGGACTCCCTCAGTGGCCTCAATGACGAGGAGTCCGGCATGCAGATTGTCTTCGGCATTGCAAGGCGGGTTCCCTTCTATCCAAACTTCAAGATAGTCTTCAGATGCGATGATAGTATCCGGACCTGTCACACACACCATACACAACCACAGAGAGAATATATTCTTACATGAGTTCCATCCGCTAACAACTTTTTCGTAGCACAATATTATGTCTGACCGGCCATAGTTCCAAACCACTTTCATGTTTCGACGCCCCATGTCTCGAGACGCGGTTGCCAATGGCACGTCTTGTCAAAGCAGAGATTGTGTCCCCTTATCGCGGGATTCTCATCAGTGCTTGTATGGGTAACCCAACCATGCCATTTATACTTCCCTTGGGAATAGGCGAATCTTAAGGCGAGTGAGGAGGCGTTTAATATTCGTTGCCTTTATAAGGGGATAATGATTCCCTCTTCCTCTCCCACGCCCTCTCTCTGTCTCCGCCTTTCCAATCTCGAGCTCTAGCGCCCAAGTTCTCATCTCCTTTCCACTCAAGCAACCATGTCCGGATCCGGAGGTCAAGGCAAGTGGATGGTCTCCTCTGTCAAGGAGGAGAACATTACGGAGCTTCGAGCGGCCGGATACTTGGCGAAGGAGATCACTCACCGCCTGCCGACCGAGGGACAAGTCGTCCCCATGCCGAAGCCCACCGAGAGGGTAGTGTTCATCCCCCATTTCTTCCGCAGGCTAGGGTTTCCACTCCACCCTTTCATCCGTGGGCTGATGTATTATTACGGAATAGACTTCCATGATCTATCCCCGAATTCCTTCCTCAACATTTCGGCGTTTATCATCATGTGTGAGGCCTTCCTATGCATCCAAGCCCACTTCGGGCTGTGGCTCAAAGTATTTAACGTGAGGCCGAAGGTGGTGGATGGCCAGCACGCGGAGTGCAGAGGAGCCATGGTGAGCAAGCTGTCCAACGTCTCCTGGCCTAAAGGTACTTTTGTGGATATGGTAAAGGAGTGGCAGAAGCAGTGGTTCTACATCACAGAACCTCGCGGCACCACTTGGGCCGCAGCTGCCGAATTTCGCTCCAGCGCTCCCATGCGACTCACCTCCTGGGTCAAGAAGAGTCGGGACTGGGGTTCCCTTGACGAGATAATAGCGCTGCAGACGCGCATTCAAAGCATGGTAACCAAGAACATCAAGATCATTGATGTGATCCAGGTGATGCTAGTTCACCGGATCCTTCTGTGCCAACGCCGAAGCCATCCTCTGTGGGATTTCATCCCGAAGAAGCACCAGACCCCGGTGAGGCTCTTCGAGACTACTCACGAAGGTGCATGGGAGTTGCTCTTTAAGGGCAACGAGAAACTACCAGCCGCAGACTCAGATCGTGGGCACAACGCTAAACACCTCGCTAGCGAGGTATGTCTTTTTTGATGCATTCTCCACTTGTTTGTTTCAAGGATGATGTCTGAGCTTTTATTGTTGCTTTTTTAGGACTGTATGGAGAGGGCGAAGAGGATCCAGTTTCCGGCTCCACTGCCTAAAGAACCGGTCATCCCTCATCTAGCGAAGATGCTGGTGCCGGTGCCTTATAAGGCGCCGGAGAAGAAGGCCAAGAAGAAGGCCAAGAAGAAGGCCAAGAAGAAGGCCAAGGGGGCCAAGAGTGGCCCCTATCACAAGGGCACTTCGGACGTGACATCCGAAGATGACAAAGGTCATTCCTCTATTCCTGAGGACAATGGAGACGAAGAGGAGGAGGAGGAAAACAATCCTCCCCCTCAGGAGAGGAAGAAGAAGAGGGCGGCTTCGGCGCATCCGGAGACGGAAACGCCTTAGAAGGGGAAGGGCGCCCCAGTGATCAACACCGCGTGGGATGTTGACAGCAGTCCGGAACGACGCCCCCGCACTAAGCCCCAGGCTGCATCGTAAGTGACACGGCTCGCTCATGCGTGCATCCGGCGCTTTCTCTTCATTATCTTGACATAGTTAATTGTACTATTTAAGTCCAGACCGCGACCTTATCCACCGATCCTCATCTGGAGGTTCGTTGGATCCGTCGGAGATGGCGAGCATGTCGGCACCGCCTGCTTATTCCCCCGGGGACAGGGACGACACCGAAGTGTTATCCCAGAGGACCGCTCCGAACCGGGGAGGAGCCCAGGACACCGCCCGGGAGGCGCCACAAGGCGAGACCTCCACTGCCGGACACATGGAGGAGCTGATCCCCATGGAGACTGGCGAAGAGGGCCGCATCCAGTTCGGCCCTCAGCCGAATATGATTCTGGAGGCCCATATGGCTCCGGAGTCGGGCAAGCAACCCCCTTTGAAGGAGACTAACATAATATGGACGTATAAGCAGGCGTCGCTGTTGGCCACAACCTCGCATGTTGCCGAAGTCTCTGAACTGAGGCAGAGGCTGGAGCGGACCGAGAACGACCTCGGCGAGGATAGGGTTCGGCTCCAGGAGAAGCAAGGTGAGTGACGACTTGCTGTGTGTTCGGAAGGAGTAGGCGCGGTATATTGACCGTGGTGTCATAATATGTGCAGGAGCCGCGACCGAGGTCGAGGCCCTGAAGAAGGCCCTGGGCGAGGCTGAGGAGAAGGCTGTCCAGCAGCAAGCCGCCCATATGAACCTCAAGGCCCGGGTCAAAGAAGTCTAGCAGGAGCTCCAGGATGCGGTGAAAAAATGCGAGGCCTTGGAGCATTATGCGTCGGTTCAAGGGGCCGAGCTCGCCAAGGCTCGTCAGAGCACGGAGACCGCACGGAATGAGGCCCAGGCCGCCCTTCAGGATATCCAGGAGGCCAAGAAGATCACGGCGAGTAAGGCATTTAAGATGCAAAGCAAGTATGCGGAGAAGCAATACCTTTTACTAACCCGGGTTCGGAGTTCCCCAGGAGCTTTTGCGGATTTACCATGCAGTGTATCAGACGCCGTGGAGTTCTATCAAGCCAAAGGAGGGGGTTCTATGGAGAAGTTATTCCGGTCGCAGTATGTGATACGTCTCCAACGTATCTATAATTTTTGATTGCTCCATGCTATATTATCTACTGTTTTGAATGTTTATGGGCTTTATTATACACTTTTATATCATTTTTTGGGACTAACCTATTAACCTAGAGCCCAGTGCCAGTTTCTGTTTTTACCCTGTTTTAGGGTTTCGAAGAAAAGGAAAATCAAACGGAGTCCAATTGACCTGAAACTTCACGGAACTCATTTTTGGAAGGAAAGAAGCCCAGAAGACTTGGAGTGCATGTCGGGGGACCTACAAGGAGGCCACGAGGCAGGGGGGCGCGCCCACCCCCCATGGGCACGCCCTCCACCCTCGTGGGCCCCTCGTGGCCCCCCTGACGTACTTCTTCCGCCTTTATATCTCCATATACCCTAAAAACATCCATGAGCACAATAGATCGGGAATTCCGCCACCAGAAACCTCCGTAGCCACCGAAAGCCAATCTAGACCCGTTCCAGCACCCTGCCGGAGGGGGAATCCTTCTCCGGTGGCCATCTTCATCATCCCGGTGCTCTCCATGACGAGGAGGGAGTAGTTCTCCCTCGGGGCTGAGGGTATGTACCAATAGCTATGTGTTTGATCTCTCTCTCTCTCTCTCTCTCTCTCGTGTTCTTGATTTGGCACGATCTTGATGTATCGCAAGCTTTGCTATTATAGTTGGATCTTATGTTTCTCCTCCCCCTCTACTCTATTGTAATGGATTGAGTTTTCCCCTTGAAGTAATCTTATCGGATTGAGTCTTTAAAGATTTGAGAACACTTGATGTATGTCTTGCCGTGCGTATCTATGGTGACAATGGGATACCACGTGATTCACTTGATGTATGTTTTGGTGATCAACTTGCGGGTTCCGCCCATGAACCTATGCATAGGGGTTGGAACACATTTTCGTCGTGATTCTCCGGTAGAACTTTGGGGCACTCTTTGAGGTCCTATGTGTTGGTTGAATAGATGAATCTGAGATTGTGTGATGCATATCATATAATCATACCCACGGATACTTGAGGTGACATTGGAGTATCTAGGTGACATTAGGGTTTTGGTTGATTTGTGTCTTAAGGTGTTATTCTAGTACGAACTCTAGGGCTGTTTGTGACACTTATAGGAATAGCCCAACGGATTGATTGGAAAGAATAACTTTGAGGTGGTTTCGTACCCTACCATAATCTCTTCATTTGTTCTCCGCTATTAGTGACTTTGGAGTGACTCTTTGTTGCATGTTGAGGGATAGTTATGTGATCCAATTATGATATTATTGTTGAGGGAACTTACACTAGCGAAAGTATGAACCCTAGGCCTTATTTCCGCACATTGCAATACCATTTGTGATCACTTTTATCACTTGCTACCTTTCTGTTTTTATATTTTCATCTTACAAATACCTTTGTCTACTATCCATATTGCACTTGTATCCCCATCTATTCGCCGAACTAGTGCACCTATACAATTTACCATTGTATTGGGTGTGTTGGCGACACAAGAGACTCTTTGTTATTTGGTTGTAGGGTTGCTTGAGAGAGACCATCTTCATCCTACGCCTCCTATGGATTGATAAACCTTAGGTCATCCACTCGAGGGAAATTTGCTACTGTCCTACAAACCTCTGCACTTGGAGGCCCAACAACGTCTACAAGAAGATTTGTAGTAGACATCAAGCTGTTTTCTGGCTCCGTTGCCGAGGAGGTGAGTGCTTGAAGGTATATCTTTAGATATTGCAATCAAGTCTTTTAGTTTCTTGTTTTATCACTAGTTTAGTTTATAAAAAAACTAAGAAAATGGAATTGAGTTTACTTCATACGCTTCATCTTTTTAATATCTTTCGTGAGTATGATGGAAAAGAAAATTGTTCTCAAGTGCTAGAGGAAGAAATCTATAAAATGTTTGGCACTAAATATTTGAATGATGAGCATGATTGCAATGTTGTTAGTATGAATTCCTTGAATATCCATGATGCTAATGATATGCAAAGCCACAAGCTTGGGGAAGCTATGTTTGATGAAGATGATATTTTTTGTCCCCCAAGTTTTGATGATCAAATTTATTATGATGAAAGCATGCCTCATATTTATGATTATTATATTGATGAAAGTGGATTTCGAGAGGTCATGACTTTATTTTGTGATGAATCCACTATTTCGGAAGAGGTTCCAATTGATTATGAGAACAAAGTTGCTATCTATGATGATTATTGTGATGATTTGTATGCTATAAAGAATAATGATATCCATGAAACTTGTCATCATGATTTTAGTTTTCAATTGGATTATGCCTCACATGATAATTATTTTGTTGAGTTTTCTCCCACTATTATTCATGAAAATAATTTTTCTTGTGTGGAGAGTAATAAAATTCCCAAGGCACCCCAAGGTAATATTCAACGACAACCAAGAACCTAAGATTGGGGATGCCCCGGAAGGCATCCCCTCTTTCGTCTTCGTTCATCGGTAACTTTACTTGGAGCTATATTTTTATTCCCCACAGGATATGTGTTTTTCTTGGAGCGTCAATTTATTTTGTTAGGATTTGCTTGATGTTATTTAGAAAAATGTTTTGCATCTTTTATTTCAATAAAAGTGGCATTGATAGCCTTTACTATGCCTATTTTAGAAGTCCACATGTTGCTGTTTAAAAACAGAAAGTTTACCGCTGTTGCAATCATTCCCTAGAAAAGTCAGAATGTGATAAAGTGTTGAAACCTTTTGCATATTAATCTTTGATAAATTTACTATAATGGGAATGTTATTTCATAATTTTTGGAGCTAGGGAAGTATGGATGTTGCAACATTCTTTACAGACTATCCTGTTTAGGCAGATTGCTGTTATGTTTGCATTGTTTGCATATGTTTGCTTCTTTAATGATTCTATTTGAGGATAGGACTATTAAATATGCAGAGGCATTTAGTGTTCAATGTTGAATAATAATTTTAGTGATTTGCTACAGTAGATTATGATAAGATTTTTGCAATGGTTTATACTAACTTATCTCACGAGTCCTTGTTGAGTTTTGTGTGGATGAAGCTTTTGAGATTTAGGGAGACCGTGATATGAGAGGAATTAAGGAGACACAAAAGCTCAAGATTGGGGATGCCCAAGGCACCCCAAGATAATATTTCAAGAAGTCTCAAGCATCTAAGCTAGGGGATGCCCCGGTTGGCATCCCACCTTTCTTCTTCAACAACTATCGGTTAGTTTCGGTTGATCCTAAGTTTTTGCTTCTTCACATGATGTTTGCCATTCTTAGAATGTCATTTTTATTTTGCTTTGCTTGCTGTTTGAATAAAATACCAAGATCTGAAATTATTAAATATTAGAGAGTCTTCACAAAGTTGCATAATTATTCAACTACTCATTGATCTTCACTTACATCTTTCGGAGTAGTTTGTCATTTGCTCTAGTGCTTCACTTATATATTTTAGAGCATGGTGGTAGTTTTATTTTGAAGAAATAGATGAACTCTCATGCTTCACTTAGATTATTTTGAGAGTCTTAAATAGCATGGTAATTTGCTTAAAATCCTAATATGCTAGGTATTCAAGAATAATAAAACTTTCTTATTAGTGTGTTGAATACTAAGAGAAGTTTGATTCTTGATGATTGTTTTGAGATATAGGGGTAATAATATCAATGTCGTGCTAGTTGAGTAGTTGTGAAATTGAGAAATGCTTGTGCTGAAGTTTGCAAGTCCCGTAGCATGCACGTATGGTAAACGTTGTGTAACAAATTTGAAACATGAGGTTTTATTTGACTGTCCTCCTTATGAGTGGCGGTCGGGGACGAGCGATGGTATTTTCCTACAAATATACCCCCCTAGGAGCATGCACGTAGTGCCGAGGTTTTTGATGACTTGTAGATTTTTGCAATAAGTATGTGAGTTCTTTATGACTAATGTTGAGTCCATGGATTATACGCACTCTCACCCTTCCATCCTTGCTAGCCTCTTCGGTACCGTGCATTGCCCTTTCTCACATTGAGAGTTGCCGCAAACTTCGCTGGTGCATCCAAACCCCGTGATATGATACGCTCTTTCACACATAAACCTCCTTATATCTTCCTCAAAACAGCTACCATACCTACCTATTATGTTATTTCCATAGCCATTCCGAAATATATTTCCATGCAACTATCCATCATTCCGTTCATCATGACACATTCATCATTGTCATATTGCTTAGCATGGTCATGTAGTTGACATAGTATTTGTGGCAAAGCCACCATTCATAATTCTTTCATACATGTCACTCTTGGTCCATTGCATATCCCAGTACACTGCCGGAGGCATTCATATAGAGTCATCTTTGTTCTAGTATCGAGTTGTAATCATTGAGTTGTAAATAAATAGAAGTGTGATGATCATCATTATTATAGCATTGTCCCAAGTGAGGAATAAAAAAAGAGAAAGGCCATAAAAAAGAGAAGGCCCAAAAGAAAGGCCATAAAAAAAGAGAAGGTCCAAATAAAAAAATGAGAGAAAAAGAGAGAAGGGACAATGCTACTATCCTTTTACCACACTTGTGCTTCAAAGTAGCACCATGATCTTCATAGTAGAGAGTCTATCATGTTATCACTTTCTTATACTAGTGGGAATTTTTCATTATAGAACTTGGCTTGTATATTCCAACAATGAGCCTCCTCAAGTGCCCTAGGTCTTCGTGATCAAGCAAGTTGGATGCACACCCACTAGTTTCTTTTGTTGAGCTTTCATATATTTATAACTCTAGTGCATCCGTTGCATGGAAATCCCTACTCCTTGCATTAACATCAATCGGTGGGCATCTCCATAGCCCATTGATTAGCCTCGTTGATGTGAGACTTTCTCCTTTTTGTCTTCTCCACATAACCCCCTCATTATATTCTATTCCACCCATAGTGCTATATCCATGGCTAGCGCTCATGTATTGCCTGAAAGTTTATGAGTTTGAGATTACTAAAGTATGAAACAATTGCTTGGCTTGTCATCGGGGTTGTGCATGATGAGAGCATTCTTGTGTGACGAAAATGAAACATGACTAAACTATATGATTTTGTAGGGATGAACTTTCTTTGGCCATGTTATTTTGAGAAGACATAATTGCTTAGTTAGTATGCTTGAAGTATTATCATTTTATGTCAATATGAACTTTTGTCTTGAATCTTATGGATCTGAATATTCATGCCACAATTAAGAAGAATTATAATGAAATTATGCCAAGTAGCACTCCGCATCAAAAATTCTGTTTTTATCTATACCTACTAATAAAGCAAGGTGTGTTTCTCCTATTTTTTCATCCGTTCAACATCGAAAAGATTTTTTTCTATTCGAGGTGGTACTAAATTTGTGTACGTTCGTTTATTATAAAAGGAAAAATGTCAGAATTTCATACATGGGCCGCCCACAGTATGGCCCATCCGAGCCAACCCATTTATTTTCGTACCCACGCACGTAATACGACCTTATTTATCGCATTGAGCGTGAAATAGTCGCAAATTCGCACAGGGCGCCCAACCTGGGTTGAACCAGTTTCCTTTACTTTGTTCTGTGTTATGTTTCTATTTTTATTTTTCCCTTCCTTTCTCCTTTTCTTTCCTGTATCTTTTGTTAAAAAAATCATGATTTAAAAAAAAATCGAATTTTTACAAATGTTTAGCATTTTAAAAAATATTCTATTTTGAAAATGTTCAGAACATTACATCTTGGTTGTCATTCCAAAATTGTTTCAGATTTAAAAAAATGTTCCGCTTTTTCTTTGTGTTTTTTCAAAGTTGTTAGAGATTTCCCAATAAAAATAGCATTTTAAAAATGTTCCAAATACGTCTCCAACGTATCTATAATTTTTGATTGCTCCATGCTATATTATCTACTGTTTTGAATGTTTATGGGCTTTATTATACACTTTTATATCATTTTTGGGACCAGTTTCTGTTTTTACCCTATTTTAGGGTTTCGAAGAAAAGGAAAATCAAACGGAGTCCAATTGACCTGAAACTTCACGAAACTCATTTTTGGAAGGAAATAAGCCTAGAAGACTTGGAGTGCACATCGGGGGACCTACGAGGAGGCCACGAGGCAAGAGGGCGTGCCCACTCCCCTAGGCACGCCCTCCACCCTCGTGGGCCCCTCATGGACCCCCTGACGTACTTCTTCTGCCTATATATCTCCATATACCCTAAAAATATCCGTGAGCACAATAGATCGGGAGTTCCGCTGCCAGAAGCCTCCGTAGCCACCGAAAGCCAATCTAGACCCTTCCCGGCACCCTGCCGGAGGGGGAATCCTTCTCTGGTGGCCATCTTCATCATCCCGGTGCTCTCCATGACGAGGAGGGAGTAGTTCTCCCTCGGGGCTGAGGGTATGTACCAGTAGCTATGTGTTTAATCTCTCTCTCTCTCTCGTGTTCTTGATTTGGCACGATCTTGATGTATCGCGAGCTTTGCTATTATAGTTGGATCTTATGTTTCTCCTCCCCCTCTACTTTGTTGTAATGGATTGAGTTTTCCCCTTGAAGTAATCTTATCGGATTGAGTCTTTAAAGATTTGAGAACACTTGATGTATGTCTTGCCGTGCGTATCTATGGTGACAATGGGATACCACGTGATTCACTTGATGTATGATTTGGTGATCAACTTGCGGGTTCCGCCCATGAACCTATGCATAGGGGTTGGCACACGTTTTTGTCGTGATTCTCCGGTAGAACTTTGGGGCACTCTTTGAGGTCCTATGTGTTGGTTGAATAGATGAATCTGAGATTGTGTGATGCATATCGTATAATTATACCCACGGATACTTGAGGTGACATTGGAGTATCGAGGTGACATTAGGGTTTTGGTTGATTTGTGTCTTATGGTGTTATTCTAGTACGAACTCTTGGGCTGTTTGTGACACTTATAGGAATAGCCCAACAGATTGATTGGAAAGAATAACTTTGAGGTGGTTTCGTACCCTACCATAATCTCTTCGTTTGTTCTCCGCTATTAGTGACTTTGGAGTGACTCTTTCTTGCATGTTGAGGGATAGTTATGTGATCCAATTATGATATTATTGTTGAGGGAACTTACACTAGCGAAAGTATGAACCCTAGGCCTTATTTCCGCACATTGCAATACCGTTTGTGCTCACTATTATCACTTGCTACCTTGCTGTTTTTATATTTTCAGATTACAAATACCTTTATCTACTATCTGTATTGCACTTGTATCCCGATCTCTTCGCCGAACTAGTGCACCTATACAAATTACCATTGTATTGGGTGTGTTGGGGACACAAGAGACTCTTTGTTATTTGGTTGCCGGGTTGCTTGAGAGAGACCATCTTCATCCTACGCCTCCTACGGATTGATAAACCTTAGGTCATCCACTTGAGGGAAATTTGGTACTGTCCTACAAACCTCTGCACTTTGAGGCCCAACAACGTCTACAAGAAGAAGGTTGTGTAGTAGACATCAAGCTCTTTTCTGGCGCCGTTGCCGGGGAGGTGTGTGCTTGAAGGTATATCTTTAGATCTTGCAACCGAGTCTGTTAGTTTCTTGTTTTATCACTAGTTTAGTTTATAAAAGAAAACTAAAAAATGGAATTGAGTTTACTCATACGCTTCATCTTTTTAATATCTTTCGTGAGTATGATGGAAACGAAAATTGTGCTCAAGTGCTAGAGGAATAAATCTATGAAATGTTTGGCACTAAATATTTGAATGATGAGCATGATTGCAATGTTGTTAGTATGAATTCCTTGAATATCCATGATGCTAATGATATGCAAAGCCACAAGCTTGGGGAAGCTATGTTTGATGAAGATGATATTTTTTGTCCCCCAAGTTTTGATGAGCAAGTTTATTATGATGAAAGCATGCCTCATATTTATGATTATTATATTGATGAAAGTGGATTTGGAGAGGTCATGACTTTATTTTGTGATGAATTCACTATTTCGGAAGAGGTTCCAATTGATTATGAGAACAAAGTTGCTATCTAGGATGATTATTGTGATGATTTGTATGCTATAAAGAATAATGATATCCATGAAACTTGTCATCATGATTTTAGTTTTCAATTGGATTATGCCTCACATGATAATTATTTTCTTGAGTTTGCTCCCACTATTATTCATGAGAAGAATTTCTATGCTTGTAGATCATGAAAAGAACGCTTTAGGTGCTGGTTATATTGTTGAATTCATTCATGATGCTACTGCAAATTATTATGAGGGAGGAATATATGCTTGTAGGAATTGCAATAATACCAAGTTTCCTCTCTATGTGCTTAAAGTTTTGAAGTTATGCTTGTTTTACCTTCCTATGCAAGTTGATTATTGTTCCCACAAGTTGTTTTCTCACAAAATCCCTATGCATAGGAAGAGGGTTAGACTTAAATGTGCTATTCATATTCTTCATGATGCTCTCTTTATGTTTCAATTCTTATCCTTTATGTGAGCATCATTGAAATCATCGTGCCTAGCTAGGGGCATTAAACGATAGCGCTTGTTGGGAGGCAACCCAACTTTATTTTTGTTCCTTGCTTTTTTTCCTGTTTAGTAATAAATAATTCATCTAGCCTCTGTTTAGATGTGGTTTTATTGTTTTAATTAGTGTTTGTGCCAAGTATAACCTTTGGGAAGACTAGGGGAAAGTCTTGTTGATCATGCTGTAAAAAACAGAAACTTTAGCGCTCACGAGAACAGCTGCCATTTTTATTTGGACAGTGCTATTTAGTTAATTCTTTTTGCAGATCATTAATAGATAAATTCCTCAGGTCCAGAAATTTATTTGAGAATTGTATGAGTTCCAGAAGTATACGTTTGATCCGGATTACTACAGACTGTTCTGTTTTTGACAGATTCTGTTTTTCATGTGTTGTTTGCTTATTTTGATGCATCTATGGCTAGTAAAATAGTTTATAAACCATAGAGAAGTTGGAATACAGTAGGTTTAACACGAATATAAATAAAGAATGAGTTCATTACAGTACCTTGAAGTATAGTTATGTTTTCTTTTGCTAACGGAGCTTACGAGTTTTCTGTTAAGTTTTGTGTTGTGAAGTTTTCAAGTTTTGGGTAAAGATTCGATGGACTATGGAACAAGGAGTGGTAAGAGCCTAAGCTTGGGGATGCCCAAGGCACCCCAAGGTAATATTCAAGGACAACCAAGAGCCTAAGCTTGGGGATGCCCCGGAAGGCATCCCCTCTTTCGTCTTCGTTCATCGGTAACTTTACTTGGAGCTATATTTTTATTCCCCACATGATATGTGTTTTGCTTGGAGCGTCAATTTATTTTGTTAGGAATTGCTTGCTTTTAATTAGAAAAATGTTTTGCATCTTTTATTTCAATAAAAGTGGCATTGATAGCCTTTACTATGCCTATTTTAGAAGTCCACATTTTGCTTTTTAAAAACAGAAAGTTTACCGCTGTTGCAATAATTCCCTAGAAAAGTCAGAATGTGATAAAGTGTTGAAACCTTTTGCATATTAAGCTCTGATAAATTTACTACAGTGGGAATTTTCTTTCATAATTATTGGAGTTAGGGAAGTATGGATGTTGCAGCATTCTTTACAGACTATCCTGTTTAGGCAGATTGCTGTTATGTTTGCATTGTTTGCATATGTTGAGGGAACTTACACTAGCGAAAGTATGAACCCTAGGCCTTATTTCCGCACATTGCAATACCGTCTGTGCTCACTTTTATCACTTGCTACCTTGCTGTTTTTATATTTTCAGATTACAAATACCTTTATCTACTATCCATAATGCACTTGTATCACAATCTCTTCGCTGAACTAGTGCACCTATACAATTTACCATTGTATTGGGTGTGTTGGGGACACAAGAGACTCTTTGTTATTTGGTTGCAGGGTTGCTTGAGAGAGACCATCTTCATCCTACGCCTCCTACGGATTGATAAATCTTAGGTCATCCACTTGAGGGAAATTTGCTACTCTCCTACAAACCTCTGCACTTGGAGGCCCAACAACGTCTACAAGAAGAAGGTTGTGTAGTAGACATCAGTATGCGGTGCCAGAGCATCCCGTGTCCTTCACCGATCAGCTAAAACAGCTGGTGGAGCTGCATAGGATGCCCGAACTAGCCATGAAGGATTTGATAATCCGGCTATGGCCAACCGAAGCTATGCCAAGCAGCTACTTCGGACTCGTGAGGCGGATGGTGAACGCCTGTCCTCGGCTGGACGCTATCAAGCGCTCGGCCTACATTGAAGGTGCACGCATGGCCTTCGCCCATTGCAAGATGTGGTGGGCAAAGATGGATGCCGTCGAGGTGACCAGAGGGCCACCGGAGGGCAAGGAGCACCGCACACCCGAACGGTATTTTGCGGATGTCCTGGAGGGGTCTTGCCTTGCGGCAGCACAATGTTCGCAGGACATTGTATTTGAATAAATGTATTCATGTTGCCTTTGCCTTGTATTATAAAAAACAAAGCCTGTTTTGTGATGTGATTTTGTTATGCTTTAATTGTTTCCTCCTGTGCGGCCGTGTTGTATGTAATCTGAGGGTTGGCCAGTCGTCGGCTTCTGCCCTCACGTAGGTAGTACGGAGGTGCTCGGGATGGAATCTAAACAGTCTTGATCCAATTATATGGTCCTTGAAGGAGTTGTTTAGCGCAAAGAACAGGGCAATCAGACTATACGGCTTAAATGCCCTCACTTAGCCATAGGAGTTTTATAATAAAGCATGGGCGCAGCCCCTGGTTCAAGACAGGGTGCTGTCAGCATGTGATCGGGAAAGTGCCGATCTTTCGCATAATGCGGAAAAAATCTCCAACGATTTGTAACCCTCGAACAGTTGACCGGCTCTCTCGCCGTATCATGGCAGTCAGTCTTCGGCTTTCTCTACCGAGGTGCTCATCTGGTCAAGGCCAAGGCACAATCGCAGTAGTTCTCCCTTTACTACCATAGCCGATTTAGCGGAACGTAGGGTAGCAAGCATAGGAGCCGGGCAACCCAACAATTAACCAAAGACATGTTTCGGAGCCAATGAATATAATGCTAAATTCAGGGTGCCGAACTTATCTTTAAGGATTGTTCGGACTTTGTTGCCGTATCGTGGGGCTATGGGAGCCCCTGGCAAATATGAAACGTACCAGAGTGTATGGTTGCTAGAAAATAAGTAATTTAAAGGAAAACAGAGGAAGAACAGAGATAGGATCTGGGGCCCTTGAACTTTGATCATGAACTGTTTCCATTATAGTTGGGTTAATGCGTCCAAGCATATTAGTACAAAATAATGCAATAAGTAACCGGCTGTTTGTCATGCCGCGACCAAAGGAGAACTGCGTGTGTGTCCTAAAAACGGATAGAGTAATCATTTAGTTAGCCTCTAGGGCTTCCCATGTACGCCTGTGCTCCATGTCAATCCGGTGTGTTTATCCTTTGATAGGACCATTAATCAGGCCGTCGAAGGAGGCCCGCATAAGAGAAACCTGAAGAAAGGGAAAAGGAGATAGTAAAGTTATATGTGTGTTCGGGATCGGTCTAGCCGAACTGTAGATCTCGGGCTGGCTTGTGCCTCCGTCGATGTCCATGGAATTTTGAGTGTGTAATTATGTACGTGTGGTACGAATGCCACTACTTCATCAGGACTGGGACGAAGGCCGAATTTCTAATTGAGCTCTTGACGAGCTGCGCTGTCCTGTTGCAGTGTAGTCCGGAACCTCTTAATGATGTCCAGGGGCTCGACAGCCATACTATGGTGCTGCTTGACAAGACCACTCTGTACCTCTACTGCTAGGGCGGCGGTGTGCTCCTCTATTCGGAGGGAGCGTTCATTATTGCCATTGACTGTTATGACGCCGCATGGATCGGGCATCTTGAGCTTGAGATAAGCATAGTGTGGTACTGTCTTGAATCTAGCAAACGCGGTTCGTTCGAGCAGTGCGTGGAAGCCGCTGCGGAAGGGGACGATATCGAAGATTAACTCTTCACTTCGGAAGTTGTCTGGAGAACCGAAGACCACCTCCAGCGTGATTGAGCCCGTACAGCGGGCCTCTACGCCTGGTATGACTCCTTTAAAGGTAGTCTTTGTTGGTTTGATTTGTGAGGGGTTAATGCCCATCTTCCGCACTATGTCCTGATAAAGCAGGTTGAGCCTACTACCACCGTCCATCAAGACACGTGTTAGGTGAAACCCGTCGATAATTGGGTCGAGGACTAGTGCGGCTGAACCGCCATGGTGGATACTAGTTGGGTGATCTCGATGATCGCAGGTGATCGGGAATGACGACCACGGATTGAATTTTGGGGCGACTGGCTCTACCGCGTAGACGTCCCTAAGTGCTCGCTTGCGCTCCCTTTTAGGGATGTGTGTAGTGTATATCATGTTCACCGTTTTGACTTGAGGGGGAAATTTCTTCTACCCCAGTGTTCGGCTGCCGGGGCTCTTCGTCCTCGTCCTCACTTTGTGATCCCTTCTCTATGTGTTCGACATTTAACTTGCCAGCCTGTTTGAAAACCCAACAGTCTCTGTTGGTGTGATTGGCTTGTTTATCTGGGGTACCATGTATCTGGCACGGACGATCGAGTATGCGATCCAGGCTGGATGGTCCCTCACTGTTCCTTTTGTAGGGCTTCTTTCGCTGGCCGGACTTGGAGCCGCTGAATCCGGCGTTAACGGTGGTGTCATCGGTGTTGTCTCCATTGCTTCGGCGTTTGTGTCTATTGCGCCGGAGCTTGCCATAGCTGTTCTTGGCCTCGGAGGGGCCTGTCTCGCTGGCTGTGTTTTTGCTACGAGCCAGCCAGTTGTCCTCACCCGCGCAAAAGCGGATCATGAGTGTCGTAAGGGCTGCCATGGACTTCGGCTTTTCTTGGCCAAGGTGGCGTGCTAGCCATTCGTCATGGATGCTGTGTTTAAAGGCCGCTAGGGCTTCGGCATCCGGATAGTCAACGATCTGGTTATTTTTGGTTAGGAACCTAGTACAGAATTTTCTGGCTGATTCTCCAGGTTGTTGAACTATGTGGCTTAAGTCATCGGCATCGGGTGGCCGGACATATGTACCTTGGAAGTTGTCGAGGAAGGCCTCTTCCAATTCCTCCCAGCTGCCGATGGAATTCTCGGGTAGGCTATCTAGCCAGTGTCAAGATGGCCCTTTGAGTTTTAGTTGGAGGTATTGATACGTCCATTTTGCATCATGCTTTTATATCGATATTTATTGCATTATGGGCTGTTATTACACATTATGTCACAATACTTTTGCCTATTCTCTCTTATTTTACAAGGTTTACAAGGAGAGGGAGAATGCCGGCAGCTGGGATTCTGGGCTGGAAAAGGAGCAAATATTAGAGACCTATTCTGCACAGCTCCAAAAGTCCTGAAACTTCACGGAAGACGTTTTCAGAATATATAAAAAATACTAAGCGGAAGAAATTCACCAGGGGGCCACACCCTGCCCACGAGGGTGGGGGCGTGCCCTACCCCCTGGGCGCGCCCTTACCTCGTGGGCCCCCCTGGTGGCCCTCCGGTGGCCATCTTCTGCTATATGAAGTCTTTCGATGGGAAAAAAATAGGAAGCCATCTTGTTGGACAAAACTCCGCCGCCACGAGGCGGAACCTTGGCGGAACTAATCTAGGGCTCTGGCGGAGCTGTTCTGCCGGGGAAACTTCCCTCCCGGAGGGGGAAATCATCGCCATCGTCATCACCAACGCTCCTCTCATCGGGAGAGGGCAATCTCCATCAACATCTTCATCAACACCATCTCCTCTCAAAACCCTAGTTCATCTCTTGTATCCAATTCTTGTCTCCAAGTCCGGGATTGGTGCTAGTAGGTTGCTAGTAGTGTTAATTACTCCTTGTAGTTAATTCTAGTTGGTTTAATTGGTGGAAGATCATATGTTCAGATCCTATATGCATATTAATACCCCTCTGATTATGAACATGTTTATGCTTTGTTAGTAGTTACTTTTGTTCCTGAGAACATGGGAGAAGTCTTGCTATTGGTAGTCATGTGAATTTGGTACTCGTTCGATACTTTGATGAGATGTATGTTGTCTCTCCTCTAGTGGTGTTATGTGAACGTCGACTACATGACACTTCACCATTATTTGGGCCTAGAGGAAGGCATTGGTAAGTAATAAGTAGATGATGGGTTGCTAGGGTGACAGAGGCTTAAACCCTAGTTTATGCGTTGCTTTGTAAGGGGCTGATTTGGATCCATATGTTTCATGCTATGGTTAGGGTTACCTTAATACTTTTGTTGTATTTGCAGATGCTTTCAATAGAGGTTAATCATAAGTGGGATTCTTGTCCAAGTAAGGGCAGTACCCAAGCACCGGTCCACCCACATACGAAATTATCAGACTACCGAACGAGAATCATATGAGCGTGATGAAAACTAGCTTGACGATATTCCATGTGTCCTCGGGAGCGCTTTTCTCTATATAAGAGTTTGTCCAGGCTTGTCCTTTGCTACAAAAAGGATTGGGCCACCTTGATGCACTTTATTTACTTTTTTTACTTGTTGCTCATTACAAATTATCCTATCACAAAACTATCTGTTACCACTTATTTCAGTACTTGCAGAGAATACCTTGCTGGAAACCGCTTTATCATTTCCTTCTGCTCCTCGTTGGGTTCGACACTCTTACTTATCGAAAGGACTACGATAGATCCCCTATACTTGTGGGTTATCAAGACTCTTTTCTGGCACCGTTGCCGGGGAGTGAAGCGCCTTTGGTAGGTGAAATTTGGTAAGGAAAAATTTATATAGTCTGCTAAAATTTATTGTCACTTGTTATTATGGAAAGTAATCCTCTGAGGGGCTTGTTCGAGGTATCTTCACCCCGACCAGTAGAGCAATGAGTTGCTCCTCAACCTACTGAACCTATTGAAATGAAAATGATTGCTTTGAAATTCCTTCAAGTATGATAGAAAAACTACTAGCTAATCCCTTTTTAGGACATGGAACAAAACATCCTAATGAGCATCTAATATATGTGGATGAAGTTTGTGGACTATTTAAGCTTGCAGGCGTACCCGAAGATGTTGTTAAGAAGAAGGTCTTCCCTTTATCTTCGAAGGGAGACGCATCGACATGGTATAGGCTATGTGATGATATGGGGTCTTGGAATTACAAACGATTGAAATTGGAATTTCATCAGAAGTTTTATCCTATGCATCTTGTTCATCGTGATCGCAATTACATATATAATTTTTGGCCTCGCGAAGGAGAAAGCATCGCTCAAGCTTGGGGGAGGCTTAAATCAATGTTATATTCATGCCCGAATCATGAGCTCTCGAGAAAAATGATTATTCAAAATTTTTATGCTCGGCTTTCTGATAACAATCGCACCATGCTTGATACTTCTTGTGCTGGCTCTTTTATGATGAAGACTATTGAATTCAAATGGGATTTATTGGAAAGAATTAAACACAACTCTGAAGATTGGGACCTCGACAAAGGTAAGGTGTTAGGTATAACACCTAGTTTTGATTGTGTTAAATCTTTTATGGATACCAATATTTTTCGTAAATTTAGCACTAAATATGGACTTGACTCTGAGATAGTAGCTTCTTTCTGTGAATCTTTTGCTACTTATGTTGATCTCCCCAAGGAGAAGTGGTTTAAATATCATCCTCCCATAGAAGTAAAAGTAGCTACACCTATTAAAGTTGAAGAAAAGATTGTCACTTATAATGATCCTGTTGTTCCTACTTCTTATGTTGAGAAACCGTCTTTCCCTGTTAGGATAAAGGATCATGCTAAAGCTTCAACTGTAGTTCGTAAAAGCAATATTAAAACATATACACCTCCTGAGCAAGTTAAAGTTGAACCTAATATTGCTATTGTTAAAGATCTCTTGTCCAATAATATTGATGGGCATGTTATTTATTTTTGTGATGAAACTGCTAGAATTGCTAAACCCTGTGCTAAAGATAAACCTAGACCTATGGTAGGCATGCCTGTTATTTCTGTTAAAATAGGAGATCATTGTTATCATGGCTTATGTGATATGGGTGCTAGTGCTAGTGCAATACCTTATTCCTTATACAAAGAAGTTATGCATGATATTGCACCTGCTGAGATGGAAGATATTGATGTCACAATTAAACTTGCCAATAGAGATACTATTTCACCAATGGGAATTGTTAGAGATTTTGAAGTCTTGTGTGTGAAAACTAAATATCCTGCTGATTTTCTTGTTCCTGGTTCCCCACAAGATAGATTTTGTCCCATTATATTTGGTAGACCCTGCAAAAGAGATGTTGTTACTGTCGGTCTAGATGATATGACTCATGAATTTAATTTCTCTAAATTTAGTAGACAACACCGTGAAGAATAATTACCTAGTAAGGATGAAATTATTGGTCTTGCTTCTATTGCCGTACCTCCTAATGATCCTTTAGAACATTATTTGCTAGACCATGAAAATGATATGTTTATGAATGAAAGAAGGGAAATAGATGAAATATTCTTTAAACATGAACCTATTCTGAAACACAATTTGCCTGTTGAAATCCTAGGGGATCCTCCTCCACCCAAGGGTGATCCCGTGTTTGAGCTTAAACCATTACTTGATACTCTTAAATATGCTTATCTTGATGAGAAAAAGATATATCCTGTTATTATTAGTGCTAACCTTTCAGCGCATGAGGAAGAGAGATTATTGAAAACTCTGAAGAAGCACCGTGCTGCTATTGGGTATACTCTTGATGATCTTAAGGGCATTAGTCCCACTCTATGTCAACATAAAATTAATTTGGAAGAAGATGCTAAACCAGTTCATGATCATCAACTACGGCTGAATCCTAAAATGAAAGAAGTGGTAAGAAAGGAAATACTAAAGCTCCTTGAGGAAGGTATAATCTATCACGTTGCTGATAGTCAGTGGGTAAGTCATGTCCATTGTGTCCCTAAGAAGGGAGGTATTACTGTCTTTCCTAATGATAAAGATGAATTGATTCCTCAAAGAATTATTACAGGTTATAGGATGGTAATTGATTTCCGGAAATTAAATAAGGCAACTAAAAAGGATCATTACCCCTTACCTTTTATCGATCAAATGCTAGAAAGATTATCCAAACATACACATTTTTGCTTTCTAGATGGTTATTCTGTTTTCTCACAAATACCCGTGTCAGCCAAAGATCAATCAAAGACTACTTTTACATGCCCTTTTGGTACTTTTGCTTATAGACGTATGCCTTTTGGTTTTATGTAATGCACCTGCTACCTTTCAAAGATGCATGATGGCTATATTCTCTGACTTTTGTGAAAAGATTTGTGAGGTTTTCATGGACGACTTTTCCGTCTATGGATCTTCTTTTGATGATTGCTTAAGCAACCTTGATCGAGTTTTGTAGAGATGCGAAGAAACTAATCTTGTCTTGAATTGGGAAAGGTGCCATTTTATGGTCAATGAAGGTATTGTCTTGCGGCATAAAGTTTTTGAAAGTGGTATTGAAGTTGATAAATCCAAGGTTGATGCTATTGAAAAGATGCCATGTCCCAAGGACATCAAAGGTATAAGAAGTTTCCTGGGTCATGCCGGATTTTATAGGAGGTTCATTAAGGACTTCTCAAAAATTTCTCGGCCTCTGACTAATTTATTAAAAAAAGATATAACATTTGTTTTTGATGATGATTTTGTAGAAGCATTTGAAATACTTAAGAAAGCATTGATTTCTGCACCTATTGTTTGGCCACCTGATTGGAATTTACCCTTTGAAATTATGTCTGATGCTAGTGATTATGATGTAGGTGCTGTTCTAGGGAAAAGAGTTGATGAGAAATTAAACATTATTCAATATGCTAGTAAAACCCTATACAATGCTCAAAGAAATTATGCTACCACTGAAAAACAATTCTTAGCAGTTGTATTTGCTTGTGATAAGTTCAGACCTTATATTGCTGATTCTAAAGTAACTATTCACACTGATCATGCTGCTATTAAATATCTTATGGAAAAGAAAGATGCTAAACCTAGACTTATTAGATGGGTTCTCTTACTACAAGAATTTGACTTACATATTGTTGATAGAAAGGGAGCTGAGAACCCCGTTGCAGACAACTTGTCTAGGTTAGAAAATGTGCTTGATGACCCACTTCCTATTGATGATAGCTTTCCCGATGAGCAATTAAATGTCATAAATGCTTCTCATACTGCTCCATGGTATGCTGATTATGCTAATTACATTGTTGCTAAGTTTATACCACCTAGTTTCACATACCAACCAAAGAAAAAGTTCTTCTATGATTTGAGGCATTACTTTTGGGATGACCCACATCTTTATAAAGAAGGAGTAGATAGTGTTATTAGATGTTGTGTACCTGAGCATGAACAGGAACAGATCCTACACAAGTGTCACTCCGAGGCTTATGGAGGACACCATGCTGGAGATAGAACTGCACATAAGGTATTGCAATCCAGTTTTTATTGGCCTACTCTCTTCAAGGATGCCCGTAAGTTTGTCTTATCTTGTGATGAATGTCAAAGAATTGGTAATATTAGTAGACATCAAGAAATTCCTATGAATTATTCACTCGTTATTGAACCATTTGATGTTTGGGGTTTTGACTATATGCGACCCTTTCCTTCCTCTAATGGATATACACATATTTTAGTTCCTGTTGATTACGTAACTAAGTGGGTAGAAGCTATTCCAACTAGTAGTGCTGATCATAACACTTCTATTAAAATGCTTAAAGAAGTTATTTTTCAAAGATTTGGAGTCCCTAGATATTTAATGACCGATGGTGGTTCACATTTTATTCATGGTGCTTTCCATAAAATGCTTGCTAAATATGATGTTAATCATAGAATTGCATCTCCTTATCATCCTCAGTCTAGTGGTCAAGTAGAATTGAGTAATAGAGAACTCAAATTAATTTTGCAAAAGACTGTTAATAGATCTAGAAAAAATTGATCCAAGAAACTTGATGATGCATTATGGGCCTATAGAACTGCATATAAAAATCCTATGGGTATGTCTCCGCATAAAATGGTTTATGGAAAAGCATGTCACTTACCTCTCGAACTAGAACACAAGGCATATTGGGCTATTAAAGAACTCAATTATGATTTTAAACTTGCCGGTGAGAAGAGGCTATTTGATATTAGCTCACTTGATGAATGGAGAACCCAAGCCTATGAAAATGCCATGTTGTTTAAAGAAAAAGTTAAAAGATGGCATGACAAAATAATACAAAAGCATGAGTTTAATGTAGGTGATTATGTATTGCTATACAACTCTCGTTTAAGATTTTTTTCAGGAAAACTTCTCTATAAACGGGAAGGTCCTTACGTTATCGAGGTGGTCTATCGTTCCGGTGCCATAAAAATCAACAACTTTGAAGGCACAAATCTGAAGGTGCTGAACGGTCAAAGAATAAAACATTATATCTCAGGTAATCCCATAAATGTTGAAACCAATGTTATTGAAACCATAACCCCGGAGGAATACATAAGGCACACTTTCCGGAACATTTCAGACTCCAAAAAGGAATAGGTATGTGGTACGGTAAGTAAACTGACTCCAAAACAGTTTTTAAGGCAATACTTCTCCGTTTTGGAATATTTAGAAAAATAGAAAAATAAGAGGCAGTCTGGTAAGGACACGAGGGCTCCACGAGGGTGGAGGGTGCGCCCTACCCTACTGGGCGCGCCCCCTACCTCATGGACACCTCGTGTGCTCTCCGGACTCCGTTTTCGTACACAACACGTATTTTGGTCGGTAAAAATTCATTATATAATCCCCCGGAGGTTTTGACTCCTGTATCACGCAAAAATCTCCCATCTTTGTTTCGAGCTGTTTTCTATCAGGGTTGTCAAGGCCAGGCATTATGTCGTCTCCCTCCTCCTCCAACCATGAGGGCAACGATTCTTGGCTAATGAAGATAGAGCTGAAGAGAGAAGAACCCATGGAGGTCAACAAGGATGAAGGAATCAAGAAGGCCATGCAGGACCAAGTTCCGGCAACAGAAGACACCCATCAACTTGATCATAATCTTCTCACCCCAACAGAGATCGAAGCTTGAAAGATGATTGAGTTAGCTTGTATACAAAATAAGTATCTCACACGTGAAAATATTTTGTTGAAGGAGCATATCATCGCACTCAAGGGCATTATCCGCAAGTTAGAAGACCTCCTATGCTCGATGTGCGACTATCCATCATAGACAACCCCACCTTCTTCACCAACAAAGGATACATAATCACATGGGTATGGGCACTCCCCTTGGCAACTTCCAAGCTTGGGGGAGTGCCCCGGTATCGTATCGTAGCACCATCACTTTTATCTTTACCATTTTACTTAGTTCGATCCTTTCGGTAATATCTTGATCTAGTAGAATAAAAGCTCTAAGTATGATCTAGTTGTGAGTTTTGCTTTATTATACTTCTATGTAATCGAGTTCGTGAGATATATAATAAAGATTAGTGTTGAGTCAAAGGCTTGATTGTTTTGCCATGATCCTAAGTGAATAAAAGAAAAGAGAAAGAAATAAAAAGAAACAAAGAGATCATATGGATCTTATGGAGAGTAATGAGCTCACATAGAAAAAGTATGATGAATAAAAGTTATTGAGAGTTGATAAACATAGTCTTGGTCATCGTTGCAATTAATAGGAAGTAATAAACAAAGAGAGGTCTTCACATATAGTATACTATCTTGGACATCTTTTATGATTGTGAGCACTCATTAAAATATGACATGCTAAAAGAGTTAACGTTGGACAAGTAAGACAACGTAATGGGTTATGTTTTCTTACATCTAAGATAAATTATATTATCATGGATCATCCAACATGGTTGAGCTTGCCTTTCCCTCTCATGCTAGCCAAATTCATCGCACTAAGTAGAGATACTACTTGTGCTTCTAAATACCCTTAAACCAGTTTTGCCATGAGAGTCCACCATACCTACCTATGGATTGAGTAAGATCCTCCAAGTAAGTTGTCATCGGTGCAAGCAACAAAAATTGCTCCCTAAATATGCATGACTTATTAGTGTGGGAGAAAATAAACTTTATACGATTGTGTGATATGGAAGAAATAAAAGCGACAGACTGCATAATAAAGGTCCATATCACAAGTGGCAACATAAAGTGACGTTCTTTCGCATTAAGATTTTGTGCATCCAACTATAAAAGCGCATGACAACCTCTGCTTTCATCCGCGAAGGGCCTATCTTTTACTTTTATCTCCTACCCTGCATAAGAGTCATGGTGATCTTCACCCTTCCTTTTTACATTTTATCGTTTGGCAAGCACAGTATGTTGGAAAGATCTTGGTATATATGGATAATTGGATGTGAGTTTTCATGAACTATTACTGTTGACATTACCCTTGAGGTAAAACGTTGGGAGGCAAAACTATAAGCCCCTATCTTTCTCTGTGTTCGATTAAAACTCCATACCCATAAGTATTGCGTGAGTGTCAACAATTGTGAAAGACTATATGATAGTTGAGTATGTGGACTTGCTGAAAAGATCTTATATATTGACTCTTTCCTATGTTATGATAAATTGCAATTTCTCCAATGACTGAGATTATAGTTTGTTAGCTTTCAATGAAGTTTACGATTCATACTTGAAATTGTGATTGAATTATTAACCTAGCATAAGAAATCATATGACAAGAATTATATAAGTTGCTGTTCTAAGAATGATCATGATGCCCTCATGTCCGTATTTTATTTTTTATCGACACCTCTATCTCTAAACATGTGGACATATTTTTCGATTTTGGCTTTTCGCTTGAGGACAAGCGAAGTCTAAGCTTGGGGGAGTTGATACGTCCATTTTGCATCATGCTTTTATATCGATATTTATTGCATTATGGGATTTTATTACACATCATGTCACAATACTTATGCCTACTTTCTCTTATTTTACAAGGTTTACATGAAGAGGGAGAATGCCGGCAGCTGGGATTCTGGGCTGGAAAAGGAGCAAATATTAGAGACCTATTCTGCACAGCTCCAAAAGTCCTGAAACTTCATGGAAGACGTTTTCAGAATATATAAAAAATACTCAGTGGAAGAAATTCACCAGGGGGCCACACCCTGCCCACGAGGGTGGGGGGCGCCCCCCCTACCTTGTGGGCCCCCTGGTGGCCCTCCGGTGGCCATCTTCTGGTATATGAAGTCTTTCGATGGGAAAAAAATAGGAAGCCATCTTCTCGGACGAAACTCCCCCGCCACGAGGCGGAACCAATCTAGGGCTCTGGCGGAGCTATTCTACCGGGGAAACTTCCCTCCCGGAGGGGGAAATCATCGTCGTCATCATCACCAATGCTCCTCTCATCAGGAGAGGGCAATCTCCATCAACATCTTCGTCAACACCATCTCCTCTCAAAACCCTAGTTCATCTCTTGTATCCAATTCTTGTCTCCAAGTCCAGGATTGGTGCTAGTAGGTTGCTAGTAGTGTTAATTACTCCTTGTAGTTGATGCTAGTTGGTTTAATTGGTGGAAGATCATATGTTCATATCATATACGCATATTAATACCCCTCTGGTTATGAACATGTTTATGCTTTGTGAGTAGCTACTTTTGTTCCTGAGGACTTGGGAGAAGTCTTGCTATTAGTAGTCATGTGAATTTGGTATTCGTTTGATATTTTGACGAGATGTATGTTGTGTCTCCTCTAGTGGTGTTATGTGAACGTCGACTACATGACACTTCACCATTATTTGGGCCTAGAGGAAGGCATTGGGAAGTAATAAGTAGATGATGGGTTGCTAGAGTGACAGAAGCTTAAACCCTAGTTTTGTGTTGCTTCGCAAGGGGCTGATTTGGATCCATATGTTTCATGCTATGGTTAGGTTTACCTTAATACTTTTGTTGTAGTTGCGGATGCTTGCAATAGAGGTTAATCATAAGTGGGATGCTTGTCCATGTAAGGGCAGTACCCAAGCACCGGTCCACCCACATACCGAATTATCAAAGTACCGAACGCGAATCATATGAGCGTGATGAAATCTAGCTTGACGATATTCCATGTGTCCTCAGGAGCGCTTTTCTCTATATAAGAGTTTGTCCAGGCTTGTCCTTTGCTACAAAAAGGATTGGGCCACCTTGCTGCACTTTATTTACTTTTGTTACTTGTTGCTCATTACAAATTATCCTATCACAAAACTATCTGTTACCACTTATTTCAGTACTTGGAGAGAATACCTTGCTGGAAACCGCTTATCATTTCCTTCTGCTCCTCGTTGGGTTCGACAGTCTTACTTATCGAAAGGACTACGATAGATCCCCTATACTTGTGGGTTATCAGGTATTTGATGGCATGGAGGTCGTCTCCATGGGCCATGTGGATGTGGAGGATAAAGTCCTCAATCCATACTGCGGGATCAGTTGTTCCATCGTATGATTCAATATTGACGGGCTTCAACCCCTCGGGGAATTCGAGATCTAGCACCTCATCTTTGAAGCAGAGACGGTGTGCGGCGCCTCTCTATCGGGCCGTGTCATGGCGCACCTCCGATGAAGTCCATCTACGGTTATCGGCCCGGGTGTGACTAGGTTTGTCACGTCCGAATAGGTAGCTGTCGTCCCGAGTTGGGAAGTGTCCTCGTGATCCGTAGATTGATCTGGTGTGTCCTGCTCTACTGCCCAGCTCTTGCTGAAGGTCGTATGTATGGTCCCGAGCTGTTCTGTCCCTGTTTTTCCGAGGCGATGGGGCGGGCTGTTGTTCGACATGAGTTGCCGTTTTATCTCGACCGCGGGGTGGTCGGTCCGCCGCACTATCCCGACCACGTGGTGGTCGGTCCGCATTGCGTGAGGAAGGTATGGGATCTGGTGCTTCCTCATCAAACTGAGGTAGTAGTCTGCGCTTTGGGTAACTCTTGGCTGGGCACTAGAGGCCGTATTCTTCGGCTGCCAGGACATTAGTCCATCTGTCAATGAGCAGGTCTTGATTAGCTTGGAGCTGCTGCTTCTTCTTCTTCAGGCTTCTTGCAGTGGCTATTAGCTGGCCCTTGAAGTGCTCCTGCTTGAGGGGTGCCTAAGGCACGATGAAGTCCTCATTGCCGAGGCTCTCATCATCCTTGGGGACTGGACAATAACTATCATCATCTTGGTCATTGGGCATGGCCTGTTTATCATGGTTATCTTGCCCGTTATCTTGTTCCTCCTGTTCGGATGCAGTCCCGACAGGGTCTTCATTGATTTCAGCGTCGCCCGGAGTACTATTTTCTCCGGTGCCAGTGTCGTCATCTCTTGAGCGACGAGGCTTAGAGCGGCATTTAGGGCGCCGACACTTGGACTGTGTCTCATAAGGTTTATTCGCAACTGGAGCTCCTTTGTCATCGTCGCTAGCTTTTTTAGGTGTGTCGACCATGTACACATCGTACGAAGAGGTGGTCGTCCAACGTCCAGTAAATGGAGGGTCTTGGCCTTGCTCCTGGTCGGCATCGTCGTCCATACCGTCGATGTCTTCGGAGCCGTAGTCAAGCACGTCAGTTAAGTCATCGACGGTGCTTATGAAGTGGGTGGCGGGTGGGAAGCGAAATTGCCCATCATCAGCCTCTGGCTCGAACAGAACATAGTTCGACTGTGAGTCCTTCTCCAAGGACAAATTATTTAGAGAGTTTAGCACATCACCCAAAGGTGAGTGCTGGAAGATGTCTGCGGCGTTAAATTCAAAAATTAATAATCGATCCAGCTCGGTGTCCGCAGGCGTACCCGGTCCGGAACTTATAGCCCGAGACAAGTCCGGAGTTCCATTGACGCGAATATTGCAGGCTGTTGAGTCTGCATGCGGTTCTAGCGCCGCGGACTCTGTGGCCTCGAATGGCACGATCTGCTCTGGTTCTAAGGCCATTGCAGCAACAGGAGCCATCTCCTGAATCTGGTCCGATGACAGATTTAAGTCATGTTTATCGGGGAGAGGGGGAGCGATCGCTGCCGTCAAAAATCCATTGAAGATCAAGTCTCCACAGATATCCGCGACGTAGTTCAAGCTTCCAAATCTGACCTGGTGGCCAGGGGCGTAGCTACCGATCTGCTCCAGATGGCCGAGCGAGTTGGCCCGCAGTACGAAGCCGCCGAACATGAAAATCTGCCCGGGGAGGAAGGTTCCTCCTTGGACACCGTCACTATAGATGATTGAAGGGGCCATCGAACCTTTCGTCGACGGCACCGTGGAACTCTCAATGAAAGCACAAATGTCGGTGCCAAAACCGGAGGATCTCGGGTAGGGGGCCCCGAACTGTGCGTCTAGGATCGATGGTAACATGAGACGGGGGACACGATGTTTACCCAGGTTCGGTCCCTCTCTATGGAGGTAATACCCTACGTCCTGCTTGATTGATCTTGATGAATATGGGTGTTAGAAGAGTTGATCTACCACGAGATGGCTAAACCCTAGAAGCCTAGCCTATATGACTATGGTAATGAGTATATCCTTTTTGGACTAACCTCTCCGGTTTATATAGACACTGGGGGGATCTAGGGTTACATAGGGTCGGTTACATAAGAAGGAATCTTCATAGTCGGTCGCCAAGCTTGCCTTCCAAACCAAGGAGAGTCCAATCCGGACACAGGTACAGTCTTCGTACTTCATGTCTTCTCAGCCCATCAGTCTGGCCCATGGATAACAGGTCGGACGCCCGAGGACCCCTTAGTCTAGGACTCCCTCACCCCCCTTTCCTTCTCTCCTTCTCTCTCTCCCTTCCTTCTCCTCTCCTACTCCTACTTGGAAGGGGGAGTCTTCCCGGTATGAGTAGGACTCCTCATGGGGCACTCCATAGGAGGTCAGCCCCTCCCCCTCCTCCACTCCTTTATATACGGGGAGGGGGGCATCCCTTGGAGACACAACAATTGATAATTGATCTCTTAGCTGTGTGCGGTGCCCCCCTCCACCATAATCCACCTCAGTCATATCGTAGCGGTGCTTAGGCGAAGCCTTGTGTCAGTAGCTTCATCAACACCATCACCACACCGTCGTGGTGACGAAGCTCTTCCCCAAAGCTCTACTGGATCGTGAGTTCGCGGGACGTCACTGAGCTGAACGTGTGCTGAACGCGGAGGTGCCGTACTTTCGGAACTGAGGATCGGTCGATCATGAAGATGTACGACTACATCAACCACGTTGTCATAACGCTTCCGCTTACGGTCTACGAGGGTACCTAGACGACACTCTCCCCTCTCGTTGCTATGCATCACCATGATCTTGCGTGTGCGTAGGATTTTTTTTTGAAATTACTACGTTCCCCAATAGTGGTATCCGAGCCAGGTTTATGCGTAGATGTTATATGCACGAGTAGAACACAAGTGAGGTGTGGGCGATACAAGTCATACTGCTTACCAACATGTCATACTTTGGTTTGGCAGTATTGTTGGATGAAGCAGCCCGGACCGACATTACGCGTATGCTTAGGCGAAACTAGTTCTATCGATGTGCGTTGCACACTGGTGGCTGGCGGGTGTTAGTTTCTCCAACTTTAGTTGAACCGAGTGTGACTACGCCCTGTCCTTGTTGAAGGTTAAAACAACACTAACTTGGCGAACTATCGTTGTGGTTTTGATGCGTAGGTAAGAACGGTTCTTGCTCAGCCCGTAGTAGCCACATAAAACATCCAACAACAAAGTAGAGAACGTCTAACTTGTTTTTGTAGGGCATGTTGTGATGTGATATGGTCAAGGCATGATGCTATATTTTATTGTATGAGATGATCATGTTTTGTAACGGAGTTATCGGCAACTGGCAGGAGCCATATGGTTGTCGCTTTATTGTATGAAATGCAATCGCCATGTAATTGCTTTACTTTATCACTAAGTGGTAGCGATAGTCGTAGAAGCAATAGTTGGCGAGATGACAATGATGCTACGATGGAGATCAAGGTGTCGCGCCATGACGATGGTGATCATGACGGTGCTTTGGAGATGGAGATCAAAGGCACAAGATGATGATGGCCATATCATATCACTTATATTGATTGCATGTGATGTTTATCCTTTATGCATCTTATTCTGCTTTGATTGACGGTAGCATTATAAGATGATCTCTCACTAAAAATTTCAAGGTACAAGTGTTCTCCTTGTGTATGCACCGTTGCAAAAGTTCGTCGTGCCGAGACACCACATGATGATCGGGTGTGATAAGCTCAACGTTCTTATACAACAGGTGCAAGCCAGTTTTGCACACGCAGAATACTCGAGTTAAACTTGACGAGGCTAGCATATACAGATATGGCCTTGGAACACTGAGACCGAAAGGTCGAGCGTGAATCATATAGTAGATATGATCAACATATTGATGTTCACCATTGAAAACTACTCCATTTCACGTGATGATCGGTTATGGTTTAGTGGATTTGGATCACGTGATCACTTAGATGATTAGAGGGATGTGTATCTAAGTGGGACTTCTTAAGTAATATGATTAATTGAACTTAAATTAATCATGAACTTAGTACCTGATAGTATTTTTCTTGTCTATGTTGTTGTAGATAGATGGCCCATCCTGTTGTTCCATTGAATTTTAATGCGTTCCTTGAGAAAGCAAAGTTGAAGGATGATGGTAGCAATTACACAGACTGGGTCCGTAACTTGAGGATTATCCTCATTGCTGCATAGAAGAATTACGTCCTGGAAGCACCGCTGGGTGCCAGGCTTGCTGCAGATACTACTAATGACGTTAAGAACGTCTGGCAGAGCAAAGCTGATGACTACTCGATAGTTCAGTGTGCCATGCTTTACGGCTTAGAACCGAGACTTCAACGACGTTTTGAACGTCATGGAGCATATGAGATGTTCCAGGAGTTGAAGTTCATATTTCAAGCAAATGCCCGGATCGAGAGATATGAAGTCTCCAATAAATTCTATAGCTGTAAGATGGAGGAGAATAGTTCTGTTAGTGAACATATACTCAGAATGTCTGGGTACTGCAATCACTTGATTCAACTGGGAGTTAATCTTTCGGATGATAGTGTCATTGACATAATTCTTCAATCACTGCCACCAAGCTACAAGAGCTTCGTGATGAACTATAATATGCAAGGGATGGATAAGACAATTCCCGAGCTCTTCGCAATGCTAAAGGCTGCAGAGGTAGAAATCAAGAAGGAGCATCAAGTGTTGATGGTCAACAAGACCACCCGTTTAAAGAAAAATGGTAAAGGGAAGAAAAAGGGGAACTTTGAAAAGAACGACAAACAAGTTATTTCTCAGGAGAAGAAACCCAAGTCTGGACCTGAGCCTGAGACTGAGTGCTTCTACTGCAAACAGA
The DNA here is from genome assembly GCF_003073215.2 of Triticum urartu. Lineage (NCBI taxonomy): Eukaryota > Viridiplantae > Streptophyta > Magnoliopsida > Poales > Poaceae > Triticum > Triticum urartu. The sequence continues at coordinate 234,686,944 of NC_053026.1, forward strand.
CTGCTCACTGGAAGCAGAACTGCCCCAAGTATTTGGCGGATAAGAAGGATGGCAAGGTGAACAAAGGTATATGTGATATACATGTTATTGATTTGTACCTTACTAGAGCACGCAGTAGCACCTACGTATTTGATACTGGTTCTGTTGCTAATATTTGCAACTCGAAACAGGGACTATGGATTGAGCGAAGATTAGCTAAGGACGAGGTGATGATGCGTGTGGGAAATGCTTCCAAAGTCCATGTGATCGCCGTCGGCATGCTACCTCTACATCTACCTTCAGGATTAATTTTAGACCTGAATAATTATTATTTGGTGCCAGCGTTAAGCATGAACATTATATCTGGATCTTGTTTGATGCGAGACGGTTATTCATTTAAATCTGGGAATAATGGTAGTTCTATTTATATGAATAATATCTTTTATGGTCATGCACCCTTGAAGAGTGTTCTATTTGTGTTGAATCTCGATAGTAGTAATACACATATTCATAATGTTGAAGCCAAAAGATGCAGAGTTGATAATGATAGTGCAACCTATTTGTGGCACTGCCATTTAGGTCATATTGGTGTAAAGCGCATGAAGAAACTCCATACTGATGGACTTCTGGAATCACTTGATTATGAATCACTTGGTACTTGTGAATCATGCCCCATGGGCAAGATGACTAAAACGCCGTTCTCCGGAACAATGGAGCAAGCAACAGATTTATTGGAAATCATACATACTGATGTATGCGGTCCAATGAATATTTGTTGGAAATATGCCCTAGAGGCAATAATAAATTGATTATTATTATATTTCCTTGTTCATGATAATCGTTTATTATCCATGCTAGAATTGTATTGATAGGAAACTCAGATACATGTGTGGATACATAGACAACACCATGTCCCTAGTAAGCCTCTAGTTGACTATCTCGTTGATCAATAGATGGTTACGGTTTCCTGACCATGGACATTGGATGTCGTTGATAACGGGATCACATCATTAGGAGAATGATGTGATGGACAAGACCCAATCCTAAGCATAGCACTAGATCGTGTAGTTCGTATGCTAAAGCTTTTCTAATGTCAAGTATCATTTCCTTAGACCATGAGATTGTGCAACTCCCGGATACCGTAGGAGTGCTTTGGGTGTGCCAAACGTCACAACGTAACTGGGTGGCTATAAAGGTACACTACGGGTATCTCCGAAAGTGTCTGTTGGGTTGGCACGAATCGAGACTGGGATTTGTCACTCCGTGTGACGGAGAGGTATCTCTGGGCCCACTCGGTAGGACATCATCATAATGTGCACAATGTGATCAAGGAGTTTATCACGGGATGGTGTGTTACGGAACGAGTAAAAGAGACTTGCCGGTAACGAGATTGAACAAGGTATCGGGATACTGATGATCGAATCTCGGGCAAGTATCGTACCGCTAGACAAAGGGAATTGTATACGGGATTGATTAAGTCCTTGACATCATGGTTCATCTGATGAGATCATCGTGGAACATGTGGGAGCCAACATGGGTATCCAGATCCCGCTGTTGGTTATTGACCGGAGAGTCATCTCGGTCATGTCTGCATGTCTCCCGAACCCGTAGGGTCTACACACTTAAGGTTCGGTGACGCTAGGGTTATAGAGATATTAGTATACGGTAACCCGAAAGTTGTTCGGAGTCCCGGATGAGATCCCGGACGTCACGAGGAGTTCCAGAATGGTCCGGAGGTAAAGAATTATATATAGGAAGTGCTATTTCGGCCATCGGGACAAGTTTCGGGGTCACCGGTATTGCACCGGGACCACCGGAAGGGTCCCGGGGGTCCACCGGGTGGGGCCACCTGCCCCGGGGGGCCACATGGGCTGTAGGGGTGCGCCTTGGCCTACATGGGCCAAGGGCACCAGCCCCTAGAGGCCCATGCGCCAAAGGGACAAGAGGAGGGGAGAGTCCTAAAGGGGGAAGGCACCTCCGAGGTGCCTTGGGGAGGATGGACTCCTCCCCCCTTGGCCGCACACTTCCTTGGAAGAAGGGGCAAGGCTGCGCCCTCCCCCTCTCCCTTGGCCCTATATATAGTGGGGGGAAGGGAGGGCAACCATACCTAAGCCCTGGCACCTCCCTCTCCCTCCCATGACACATCTTCCTCCTCTCGCAGCGCTTGGCGAAGCCCTGTTGGAATCCCGCTACTTCCACCACCACGCCGTCGTGCTGTTGGATCTCCATCAATCTCTCCTTCCCCCTTGCTGGATCAAGAAGGAGGAGACGTCGCTGCTCCGTACGTGTGTTGAACGCGGAGGTGCCGTCCGTTCGGCGCTAGGACCATCGGTGATTTGGATCACGACGAGTACGACTCCATCAACCCCGTTCACTTCAACGCTTCCGCTTAGCGAGCTACAAGGGTATGTAGATGCACTCTCCTTCCCCTCGTTGCTAGTTTCTCCATAGATAGATCTTGGTGACACGTAGGAAAATTTTGAATTTCTGCTACGTTCCCCAACAGTGGCATCATGAGCTAGGTCTATTGCGTAGATTCTATGCACGAGTAGAACACAAAGTAGTTGTGGGCGTTGATTTTGTTCAATATGCTTGCCGTTACTAGTCTTATCTTGATTCGGCAGCATCGTGGGATGAAGCGGCCCGGACCAACCTTACACGTACGCTTACGTGAGACCGGTTCCACCGACAAACATGCACTAGTTGCATAAGGTGGCTGGCGGGTGTCTGTCTCTCCCACTTTAGTCGGATCGGATTCGATGAACAGGGTCCTTATGAAGGGTAAATAGCAATTGGCATATCACGTTGTGGTCTTTGCGTAGGTAAGAAACGTTCTTGCTAGAAACCCATAGCAGCCACGTAAAACATGCAAACAACAATTAGAGGACGTCTAACTTGTTTTTGCAGGGTATGCTATGTGATGTGATATGGCCAAAGGATGTGATGAATGATATATGTGATGTATGAGATGATCATGTTCTTGTAATAGGAATCACTACTTGCATGTCGATGAGTATGACAACTGGCAGGAGCCATAGGAGTTGTCTTAATTTATTTATGACCTGCGTGTCAACATAAACGTCATGTAATTACTTTACTTCATTGCTAACCGTTAGCTGTAGTAGTAGAAGTAATAGTTGACGAGACAACTTCAAGAAGACACGATGATGGAGATCATGATGATGGAGATCATGGTGTCATGCCGGTGACGATGATGATCATGGAGCCCCGAAGATGGAGATCAAAAGGAGCAATATGATATTGGCCATATCATGTCACTATTTGATTGCATGTGATGTTTATCATGTTTATGCATCTTGTTTGCTTAGAACAACGGTAGTAAATAAGATGATCCCTCATTAAAATTTCAAGAAGGTGTTCCCCCTAACTGTGCACCGTTGCGACAGTTCATTGTTTCAAAGCACCACGTGATGATCGGGTGTTTGATTCCAACGTTCACATACAATGGGTGTAAGACAGATTTACACATGCAAACACTTAGGTTGACTTGACGAGCCTAGCATGTGTCAGACATGGCCTCGGAACACAGAAGACCGAAAGGTCGAGCATGAGTCGTATGGTAGATACGATCAGCATGAAGATGTTCACCGATGTTGACTAGTCCGTCTCACGTGATGATCGGACACGGCCTAGTTGACTCGGATCATGTAATCACTTAGATGACTAGAGGGATGTCTATCTGAGTGGGAGTTCATAAGATGAACTAAATTATCCTGAACATAGTCAAAAGGTCTTCGCAAATTATGTCGTAGCTCGCGCTTTAGTTCTACTGTTTAGTTATGTTCCTAGAGAAAAATTAGTTGAAAGTTGATAGTAGCAATTAAGCGGACTAGGTCCGTAAACTGAGGATTGTCCTCATTGCTTCATAGAAGGCTTGTGTCCTTAATGCACCGCTCAGTGTGCTGAACCTCGAACATCGTCTGTGGATGTTGCGAACATCTAACATACACGTTTTGATGACTACAAGATAGTTCAGTGCGTAATGCTAAATGGTTTAGAGAGGCACCGAAGACGTTTTGAAACGTCGCGAAACATATGAGATGCTTCGAGGGCTGAAATTGGGATTTCAGGCTCGTGCCCACGTCAAGAGGTATAAGACCTCCGACGATTTTCTTAGCCTGCAAACTAAGGGAGAAAAGCTCAATTGTTGAGCTTGTGCTCAGATTGTCTGAGTACAACAATCATTTGAATCGAGTGGGAGTTGATCTTCCAGATAAGATAGTGATGTTTCTCCGAAGTCATTACCACCAAGCTGCTAGGGCTTCGTGATGAACTATAATATATCAGGGACATATATGATGATCCTTGAGATATTCGCGATGTTTGACACCAAAGTAGAAATCAAGAAGGAGCATCAATTGTTGATGGTTGGTGAAACCACTAGTTTCAAGAAGGGCAAGGGCAAGAAGGGATACTTCATGAAACGGCAATTCAGCTGCTGCTCTAGTGAAGAAACCCAAGGTTGAACCCAAACCCGAGACTAAGTGCTTCTGTAATAAGGGGAACAACCACTGGAGCAGAATTACCCTAGATACTTGGTAGATAAGAAGGCTGGCAAGGTCGATAGAAGTATATTGGATATACATTGTGTTGATGTGTACTTTACTAGTACTCCTAGTAGCATCAGGGTATTAGATACCGGTTTGGTTGCTAAGTGTTAGTAACTCGAAATAAAAGCTATGGAATAAACGGAGACTAGCTAAAGGTGAGCTGACGATATGTGTTGGAAGTGTTTCCAATGTTGATATGATCAAGCATCGCACGCTCCCTCTACCATCGAGACTGGTGTTAAACCTAAATAATTGTTATTTGGTGTTTGCGTTGAGCATAGACGTGATTGTATTATGTCTATCGCAATACGGTTATTCATTTAAGGAGAGTAATGGTTACTCTGTTTATTTGAATAATACCTTCAATGGTCTTGCACCTAAAATGAATGGTTTATTGAATCTCGATCGTAGTGATACACATGTTCATGCCAAAAGATATAGGATAGTAATGATAGTACCACCTACTTGTGGCACTGCCACTTAAGTCATATCGGTATAAAACGCATGAAGAAGCTCCATGTTGATGGATCTTTGGGCTCACTCGTTTTGAAAAGTTTGAGACATGCGAACCATGTCTATTGGTGTATATGCATGAAGAAACTCCATGCAAATGGACCGTTTGGACTCACTTGATCTTGAATCACTTGAGACATGCAAATCATACCACATGGGCAAGATGACTGAAAGCCTCGTTTTAGTAAGACGGAACAAGATAGCAACTCGTTGGAAGTAACACATTTTGATGTGTGCAGTCCAATGAGTGCTGAGGCGTATAGTGGATATCATTATGTTCTTCATAGATGATTTGAGTAGATGTTGAGTATATTTACTTGATGAATCACGAGTCTGAATTATTGAAAGGTTCAAGTAATTTCAGGGTGAAGTTGAAAGATTGTCGTGACAAGAGGATAAAATATCTATGACATGATCATAGAGATGAATATCTGAATTACGAGTTTGGCACAGAATTAAGACATTGTGGAAATCGTTTCACAACTAATACAACCTGGAACACCATAGTGTGATGGTGTGTCCGTACATCATAACTGCACCCTATTGGATATGATGCATACCATGATGTCTCTTATCGAATTACCACGATAGTTCATGGGTTAGGCATTAGAGACAACCACATTCACTTTAAATAGGGCACCACGTAATTCCGATGAGATGACACCGTATGAACTATGGTTTAGAGAAACCTAAGCTGTCATTTCTTAAAAGTGTGGGGCTGCGACGCTTATGTGAAAAAGTTTCAGGCTGATAAGCTCGAACCCAAAGCGGATAAATGCATCTTCATAGGACACCCAAAACAGTTGGGTATACCTCCTGTCTCAGATCCGAAAGCAATAAGGGATTGTTTCTAGAATCGGGTCCTTTCTTGAGAAAAAGTTTCTCTCGAAGGAATTGAGTGGGAGGATGGTGGAGACTTGATGAGGTTATTGAACCGTCACTTCAACTAGTGTATAGCAGGGCACAAAGAGTTGTTCCTGTGGCACCTACACCAATTGAAGTGGAAGCTTATGATATTGATCATGAGACTTCGGATCAAGTCACTCCCAAACCTCTTAGGATGACAAGGATGCGTACTACTTCAGAGTGGTACGTGATCCTGTCTTGGAAGTCATGTTGCTAGACAACAATGAACCTACGAGCCATGGAGAAGCGATGGTGGGCCCGGATTCCGATAAATGGCTCGAGGCCATAAAATCCGAGAGAGGATCCATGTATGAAAACAAAGTGTAGACTTTGGCGGAACAGCTCGATGGTCGTAAGGCTGTTGAGTACAGATGGATTTTAAAAGGAAGACGACAATGATGGTAAGTATCACCATTAAGAAAGCTCGACTTGTCGTTAAGATGTTTTCCGACAAGTTCAAGGAGTTGACTATGGTGAGACTTTCTCACTCGTAGCGATGCTAAGAGTCTGTTGGAATTATATTAGCGATTACTGCATTATTTATGAAATCTTGTAGATAGGATGTCAAAACATTGTTTCCTCGACGATTTTTCTTGAGGAAAGGTTGTATGTGATACAACCAGAAGGTTTTGTCAATCATGAAAGATGCTAATAAGTATGCAAAGCTCCAGCTATCCTTCTGAGGACTGGAGTAAGCATCTCGGAGTTGGAATGTATGCTTTGATGAGATGATCAAAGATTTTGGGTGTATACAAAGTTTATGAGAAACTTGTATTTCCGAAGAAGTGAGTGGGAGCACTATAGAATTTCTGATGAGTATATGTTGTTGACATATTGTTGATCAGAAATGACGTAGAATTTCTGGAAAGCATATAGGGTTATTTGGAAAGTGTTTTCAATGGAAAGCCTGGATTAAGCTGCTTGAGCATTGAGCATCAAGATCTATAAGGATAGATCAAAACGCTTAATGGAACTTTCAAATGAGCACATACCTTGACATGATCTTGAAGGTGTTCAAGATGGATCAGTCAAAGAAGGAGTTCTTGCCTGAGTTGTAAGGTATGAAGTTAAGACTTAAAGCTCGACCACGGCAGAATAGAGAGAAAGGACGAAGGTCGTCCCCTATGCTTAAGACGTAGGCTCTACAGTATGCTATGCTGTGTACCGCACCTGAAGTGTGCCTTGCCATGAGTCAGTCAAGGGGTACAAGAGTGATCCAAGAATGGATCACAGGACAGCGGTCAAAGTTATCCTTAGTAACTAGTGGACTAAGGATTTTCTCGATTATGGAGGTGGTAAAAGAGTTCGTCGTAAAGGGTTACACCGATGCAAACTTTGACACTAATCCAGATTATTCTGAGTAGTAAACTGGATTCATATAACAGTTGTTTGGAATAGCTCCAAATAGAACGTGGTAGCTGCATCTAGGAGATGACATAGAGATTTGTAAAGCACACACGGATCTGAAAGGTTCAGACCCGTTGACTATAACTCTCTCACAAGCATAACATGATCAAACCCAGAACTCATCGAGTGTTAATCACATGGTAATGTGAACTAGATTATTGACTCTAGTAAACTCTTTGGGTGTTAGTCACATGGGGATGTGACCTTGAGTGTTAATCACATATCGATGTGAACTGGATTATTGACTCTAGTGCAAGTGGGAGACTGTTGGAAATATGCCCTAGAGGCAATAATAAATTGATTATTATTATATTTCCTTGTTCATGATAATCGTTTATTATCCATGCTAGAATTGTATTGATAGGAAACTCAGATACATGTGTGGAGACATAGACAACACCATGTCCCTAGTAAGCCTCTAGTTGACTAGCTCGTTGATCAATAGATGGTTACGGTTTCCTGACCATGGACATTGGATGTCGTTGATAACGGGATCACATCATTAGGAGAATGATGTGATGGACAAGACCCAATCCTAAGCATAGCACAGATCGTGTAGTTCGATGCTAAAGCTTTTCTAATGTCAAGTATCATTTCCTTAGACCATGAGATTGTGCAACTCCCGGATACCGTAGGAGTGCTTTGGGTGTGCCAAACGTCACAACGTAGCTGGGTGGCTATAAAGGTACACTATGGGTATCTCCGAAAGTGTCTGTTGGGTTGGCACGAATCGAGACTGGGATTTGTCACTCCGTGTGACGGAGAGGTATCTCTGGGCCCACTCGGTAGGACATCATCATAATGTGCACAATGTGATCAAGGAGTTGATCACGGGATGATGTGTTACGGAACGAGTAAAAGAGACTTGCCGGGTAACGAGATTGAACAAGGTATCGGGATACCGACGATCGAATCTCGGGCAAGTATCGTACCGCTAGACAAAGGGAATTGTATACGGGATTGATTAAGTCCTTGACATCGTGGTTCATCCGATGAGATCATCGTGGAACATGTGGGAGCCAACATGGGTATCCAGATCCCGCTGTTGGTTATTGACCGGAGAGTCATCTCGGTCATGTCTGCATGTCTCCCGAACCCGTAGGGTCTACACACTTAAGGTTCGGTGACGCTAGGGTTATAGAGATATTAGTCTGCGGTAACCCGAAAGTTGTTCGGAGTCCCGGATGAGATCCCGGACGTCACGAGGAGTTCCGGAATGGTCCGGAGGTAAATAATTATATATAGGAAGTGCTATTTCGGCCATCGGGACAAGTTTCGGGGTCACCGGTATTGTACCGGGACCACCGGAAGGGTCCCGGGGTCCACCGGGTGGGGCCACCTGCCCCGGGGGGCCACATGGGCTGTAGGGGTGCGCCTTGGCCTACATGGGCCAAGGGCACCAGCCCCTAGAGGCCCATGCGCCAAAGGGACAAGAGGAGGGGAGAGTCCTAAAGGGGGAAGGCACCTCCGAGGTGCCTTGGGGAGGATGGACTCCTCCCCCCCTTGGCCGCACCCTTCCTTGGAGGAAGGGGCAAGGCTGCGCCCTCCCCCTCTCCCTTGGCCCTATATATAGTGGGGGGAAGGGAGGGCAACCATACCTAAGCCCTGGCGCCTCCCTCTCCCTCCCACGACACATCTTCCTCCTCCCGCAGCGCTTGGCGAAGCCCTGTTGGAATCCCGCTACTTCCACCACCACGCCGTCATGCTGTTGGATCTCCATCAACCTCTCCTTCCCCCTTGCTGGATCAAGAAGGAGGAGACGTCCCTGCTCGGTATGTGTGTTGAACGCGGAGGTGCCGTCTGTTCGGCGCTAGGATCATCAGTGATTTGGATCACGACGAGTACGACTACATCAACCCCGTTCACTTGAACGCTTCCGCTTAGCGATCTACAAGGGTATGTAGATGCACTCTCCTTCCCCTCGTTGCTAGTTTCTCCATAGATAGACCTTGGTGACACGTAGGAAAATTTTGAATTTCTGCTACATTCCCCAACAATATTGAGGCTCACGGCGGGTATCGTTATTTTCTCACCTTCACAGATGATTTGAGCAGATATGGGTATATCAACTTAATGAAACATAAGCCTGAAACATTTGAAAAGTTCAAAGAATTTCAGAGTGAAGTGGAAAATCATTGTAACAAGAAAATAAAGTTTCTATGATATGATCGTGGAGGAGAATATTTGAGTGAGTTTGGTCTACATTTGAAACAATGTGAAATAGTTTCGCAAATCACGCCACCCGGAAAACCACAGCGTAATGGTGTGTCCGAACGTCGTAATCATACTTTACTAGATATGGTGTGACCTATGATGTCTCTTACTGATTTACTGCTATCGTTTTGGGGTTATGCTTTAGAGACGACTGCATTCACGTTAAATAGGGCACCATCGAAATCCATTGAGACGACACCTTATGAACTGTGGTTTGGCAAGAAACCAAAGTTGTCGTTCCTTAAAGATGCTTATGCAAAAAAGCTTCAACCTGATAAGCTCGAACCCAAATCGGAGAAATGTGTCTTCATAGGATACCCAAAGGAAACTATTGGGTACACCTTCTATCACAGATCCGAAGGCAAGACATTTGTTGCTAAGAATGGATCCTTTCTAGAGAAGGAGTTTCTCTCAAAATAAGTGAGTGGGAGGAAAGTAGAACTTGATGAGGTAACTGTACATGCTCCCTTATTGGAAAGTATTTCATCACAGAAACTGGTTTCTATGACACCTACACAAATTAGTGAGGAAGCTAATGATGATGATCATGAAACTTCAGATCAAGTTACTACCAAACCGCGTAGGTCAACCAGAGTAAGATCCGCACCAGAGTGTACGGTAATCTTGTTCTGGAAGTCATGTTACTTGACCATGATGAACATACGAACTATGAAGAAGCGATGGTGAGCCCAGATTCCGCAAAGTGGCTTAAGGCCATGAAATCTGAGGTGGGATCCATGTATGAGAACAAAGTGTGGACTTTGGTTGACTTGCCCGATGATCGGCAAGCCATCGAGAATAAATGGATCTTCAAGAAGAAGAATGACGCTGACGGTAATGTTACTATCTAAAAAGCCCGACTTGTTGCGAAAGGTTTGCGACAAGTTCAAGGGGTTGACTACGATGAGAATTTCTCACCCGTAGAGATGCTTAAGTCTGTCTGAATCATGTTAGCAATTGTCGCATTTTATGATTATGAAATTTGGCAAATGGATGTCAAAACTGCATTCCTGAATGGATTTCTGGAAGAAGAGTTGTATATGATATAACTTTTGTCAATCCATAGGGTGCTAACAAAGTGTGCAAGCTCTAGCGATCCATTTATGGACTGGTGCAAGCCTCTCGGAGTTGGAATAAACATTTTGATAGTGTGATCAAAGCATATGGTTTTATACAGACTTTTGGAGAAGCCTGTATTTACAAGAAAGTGAGTGAGAGCTCTATAGCATTTCTAATATTATATGTGGATGACATATTGTTGATTGGAAATGATATAGAATTTCTGGATAGCATAAAAGGATACTTGAATAAGAGTTCTTCAAAGAAATACCTCAGAGAAGTTGCTTATATATTGGGCATCAAGATCTATAGAGATAGATCAAGACGCTTAATTGGGCTTTCACAAAGCACATACCTTGATAAAGTTTAGAATAAGTTCAAAATGGATCAATCAAAGAAAGGGTTCTTGCCTGTGTTACAAGGTGTGAAGTTGAGCAAGACTCAATGCCCGACCACTGCAGAAGATAGAGAGAAAATGAAAATTGTTCCCTATGCTTCAGCCATAGGCTCTATCATGTATGCAATGCTGTGTACCAGACCTGATGTGTGCCTTGCTATTAGTTTAGCAGGGAGGTACCAAAGTAATCCAGGAGTGGATCACTGGACAGCGGTCAAGAACATCCTAAAATACCTGAAAAGGACTAAGGATATGTTTCTTGTTTATGGAGGTGACAAAGAGCTCGTCGTAAATGGTTACGTTGATGCAGGCTTTGAAACTGATCCGGACGATTCTAAATCGCAAACCGGATACATGTTTATATTGAATGGTGGAGCGGTTAGTTGGAGCAGTTCTAAACAAAGCGTCATGGCGGGATCTACGTGTGAAGCGGAGTACATAGCTGCTTCAAAAGTAGCAAATGAAGGAATTTGGATGAAGGAGTTCATATCGGATCTAGGTGTCATACCTAGTGCATCGGGTCCAATGAAAAATCTTTTGTGACAATACTGGTGCAATTGCCTTGGCAAAGGAATCCAGATTTCACAAGAGAACCAAGCACATCAAGAGACGCTTCAATTCCATCTGGGATCAAGTCCAGGTGGGAGACATAAAGATTTGCAAGATACATATGAATCTGAATGTTGCAGACCCGTTGACTAAGCCTCTTCCACGAGCAAAACATGATCAGCACCAAGACTCCATGGGTGTTAGAATCATTACTATATAATCTAGATTATTTACTCTAGTGCAAGTGGGAGACTGAAGGAAATATGCCCTAGAGGCAATAATAAAGTTATTACTTATTTCCTCATATCATGATAAATGTTTATTATTCATGCTAGAATTGTATTAACCGGAAACATAATACATGTGTGAATACATAGACAAACATAGTGTCACTAGTATGCCTCTAATTAACTAGCTCGTTGATCAAAGATGGTTGAGTTTCCCAGCCATAGACATGAGTTGTCATTTGATTAACGGGATCACATCATTAGGAGAATGATATGATTGACATGACCCATTCCGTTAGCTTAGCACTTGATCGTTTAGTTTACTGCTATTGCTTTCTTCATGACTTATACATGTTCCTATCACTATGAGATTATGCAACTCCCGATTACCGGAAGAACACTTTGTGTTCTACCAAATGTCACAACGTAACTGGGTGATTATAAAGGTGCTCTACAGGTGTCTCTGATGGTGTTTGTTGAGTTGGCATAGATTGAGAACAGGATTTGTCACTCCGATTGTCGGAGAGGTATCTCTGGGCCCTCTCGGTAATGCACATCACTACAAGCCTTGCAAGCAATGTGACTAATGAGTTAGTTACGGGATGATGCATTGCGGAATGAGTAAAGAGACTTGCCGGTAACGAGATTGAACTTGGTATTGAGATACCGATGACAAAGGGAACGACGTATGTTGTTATGCGGTTTGACCGATAAAGATCTGCATAGAATATGTAGGAACCAATATGAGAATACACGTTCCGCTATTGGTTATTGACCGGAGACGTGTCTCGGTCATGTCTACATAGTTCTCCAACCCGTAGGGTCCGCACGCTTAAAGTTCTGTGACGATCGGTATTATGAGTTTTTGTGTTTTGATGTACCGAAGGTAATTCAGAGTCCCGGATACGGTCACGGACATGACAAGGAGTCTCGAAATGGTCGAGACGTAAAGATCGATATATTGGACGACTATGTTCGGACACCAGAAGTGTTTCGGGAGGTTTCGGACATATACCGGAGCACCGGGGGGTTACCGGAACCCCCCGGGGAGTATATTGGGCCTAATGGGCCCTAGTGGGAGAAGAGGAGGGGCAGCTAGGGCAGCCGCACGCCCCATCCCCCTCTAGTCCGAATCGGACAAGGAGGGGGGCGGCGCCCCCTTTCCTTCTCTCCCTTCCTTCTCCTCTCCTACTCCTACTTGGAAGGGGGAGTCCTACTCCCGGTGGGAGTAGGACTCCTCATGGGGCGCGCCATAGGAGGCCGGACCCCTCCTCCTCCTCCACTCCTTTATATATGGGGAGGGGGCCCCCCTTGGAGACACAACAATTGATCATTGATCTTGGTATAGGGTGGAACCCTAAGTGAAGATCTTTCACGAATTGGAGGGGGAATCCCCAAGAACAAGATGAACACAAGAGGGAAAACACTCAATTGACTAGATCCAATCACACATATGCTAGATCCAATCACACAAAGAGAGATACAATGATTCAAAGACAACAAAGGAAAGATACAGGGTACTAGTTCATCCCAATCCTATGAGGAATGAGGTCTTGGTGATCCTATGATGGGGATCTATCCACTAGGGATCTTCTCCATAGGAGGTCTTGATCTATCCACTAGGGATCTTCTCCATAGGAGGTCTTGATCTCCAATGGAGAGGTCTCTCTCTCTCTCTCAAGAGGAGGAGTGGTACAAGGAGCAAAGCTCACATAGATCATGTCATATCCTTTGCTAACCCTAACAAATGGTCTAGGTACGGAATATATAGGTGGCTGGAGGTGAGGGACGAGGTGGATGAAGAGGAGGCCCAAACAACAATCACAGCCGTCCATCCTGTAGGGCCCGTGCGCACGGGGCTCCCGTGGGCACGGTACAGGCCCGTGCGCACGGGGTGCTCCGGCGCCAGCTCTTTGTGTAGCTTGTGTGCACGGGGTCTTAGAGGGCCGTGGGCACGGGGTCACCTGGGAAGTGCAGAGTTGATCTTCGTGCACTCCTTCCTTGTGGCATTGGGGTCCTTCTCCTTGGCCTCCGGGAAGCTCCCTAGAAGCTTGGCGGCGGTAGCCCTCGTACCTAATGATGCACAACGTTCCGTGGTGACGTAGCGACCAAGTCCCATAGATATTCATGTAAATCTTGAAGAGGAGCGGGTTCACCTTAAGTCCGATAGGTCCACTTGGGGCTTGATGTGCTATGAAGGTGTACATGGAGATGAACGTAGGATGCTCCGCATCATCTCCCCTCCCTTGGGAAAGATCCGACCTCGGATCATGATCCATATCACCATGGAAACAATTGTCGTGGACGGACTTGAAGTTGGACAGATTTGAAGACATTGCACAATCCAAGTACTCCAAGGTGTCTCCGAAGTGGTATACATGCAAAAAGAGCAAACACAAGCGACACTCGGAAATACAATGGTTAGCACACACAAGGTGTCCATCAAATAAGTATAAGTCCGTGCGGCAAGATTGTTCGGGACAAAGCGCATGAAGCTTATCAAGATTATGTAAAATGACATGTAAAGCATTCATGGGAGGAAAAGCATTCACTGTGCACACAAATGTGTTGTGAATATGGTCAATACAACCATGGTGCAAAATGATGTCATAGTTAGACGGTTTATCAATAACATGAATATGGTAATGGATGCTCAATATGAATGAGTTATCATGCAAGTGATGGTAGGCAATATGATCATGATGTATGAATATGACATCAAGAAAGATCACAACAAATTTGCTAAGGAAATGCACAAGCTCATATATCAGGGATGACATGGAAATAGGTGCAACAAGGCAATCATAATTTGAGTCAATCCATGCATAAGATGCAAATTTGTCATGTGTATGATATGTCCATCGAGCATGACATGGGTGAGCACAATCCACAAGTATGGAGGTGTTGGCGTACCAATGCTCGATGTCGTTGCATGAGTGGAGGTTCGAAGGTGCATCCAATAAGTCTGAGCGCTCCTCAACTTGAAGGTTCATGGGTTCCATCTCAAATGTCGGTCCTCCATCCAATAGATGTAACATGTAGACAAGAAGAAGGAAACAACAATGAAAGAGTGACCCATCCAATATGCATATTTGAGGATGGCTCAAAGGGAAGGAGTTCACCATTAGGAGATTCTCGCAAATGTTGGTGTTGCACATCGTGTATGCCTTCACATGACCAAATTGTCTCATGATGGTATCGCCTTGTGAATCCTTCAACATGAAAGAACATGACAAACACTCGGAAAAACAAATGAGGTTAGCAGAGATGCAAAACCTATCATTTGTGTGGTAAAATACCCAACAAGTGGATGCATCATGCTCATCATAAGAATGTACAAGGGAGCATTTCATAGTATGGAGGCATATGATGATGCGAGGACGAGCAAATACAATAGGCTTAATCAAGCAAGCATGCATCACAAGTAAAGTGTCCAAGTCTCCACGATCAATAAGCATAGACACAACAATTGGAGGCAAGCGACAATGAACAAAATATATCATGTGAGAGGCATGAACATATACGCCATCAACCCAAGAAAAGCAAGGAAAAATGGAACATGGGTGATGCGACAAAGCAAGCAATCATGTGAATCAAGGCAAGCAAGCTAGTATTGCGAAGATGCAACATACTAGAAAGAATATTGTCAAGTATGTCATGTGTGAAAATGGTGGGCATGAATAATTCACAAGACATATCACAAGCATGAAAGGAGGATATGAGCAAAATAGCATCAATAGCATGAGGCACATGATAAACATGGAAATAGCAACAAGGATCTCCACCAAGCATGCAAATACACATAGGAGTAACATAATTGTGAATCATGGGTAGATGCAAGCAAGGGTCACAATTGCATGGCAAAGGCATAGAAGCAAGCATAGCATGCAAAGTGAACACGGTAAAATGAGCAAGAAGCGAGAAGCGGTATATAGACCATAGCCGTGTGAGAGCCAAGTGAAAGAGATGTGCGTAGTCGTTGCGTGAAGAGAGTGGTGGAAAGGATAGTTCACAGGATCCCAAGTCATCTTTGCTCTCAAGAGCTCGTTTCGTAAACTCTTGGGATTGAGAGGTTGATGAGTATGCGTGAGTACCTACACAAAACAAAGACAAAGGGAAAATTGTGTGTGCGTGGTAGATGTACACATCATCCATCATGATGCGCACGTGCTTGTGTTGGTTAGCGCAAAATAGCCAATGCTCAAATAAATGAGATGCATGATATAGAAACATGTCATCCACCATTATAGGTTTCTTGTTATGTATAGCATAATGGAGACTCAAATTGTGCAATGCATCACAAGAAATATGTAGAGCATTGTTATTCATGGAATGCATATGGTGCAAGCAATTATGATAATCATGCAATGTATGGAATGCATCAAAATCTCCTAATATGTATGAGGAAACTATGGGGGTCTCCTCATGAGCATTAATGGAAACATCACACGGAGAAGATTGACAACATCCCAAACAATGCATATTTGGAACAATTTGATCATGGCATGGCATAGTAGATGAATTGCGCAAATCATGTAAAGGAAGCATAGCAATATCATCGCAAGAGAAAAAAAAGCCAATGGCCAACATCTCGTCATCTATGCCATAAGTGAAAATGGGATTGATTTTAATGGGGCATGCATAGCTACTATGTTGAGATTGAAATGATGCAATATGGGATATCTCACTCATAGCATATGACAAGGTTATTGGATTGTCAAACATGATGTGACCAAAAGAATTTTCACATGATATCCTATGGGGCATAGCATCACAACTAGGCAACTCAACATGCTCATCATCATATTTATCATAAATAGGTAAGTCATGACATGAAGAAGTCGCACTAGCATGAAGCATGGGTATAGGTGTGTCAACATCATGCAAGCAATCATTCGTAAAATAGTCCACTAGTTGGACAAGAGAAGCACCATCACCTATGTTACCTTTGGAGCATCGCTCATGTGTTGTAGGTGAGGTGTCGAAGACCAAGTCGTGGTCATCTTAATCTTGATGGAACCATGTGGGGGGTGCATCATCATTCACCATGGCCATCGTCATCGTTGTAGGTATGGACTCGTCGAGGATAGGCGTGTCGTCATGTAGGAGACCTAGCACCAAAGAAAACACACTCGGAGTAGAGGTTAAGTTGTTAGAAATCATAGTGGCCTCACGTGCCGTGTCAACTACCTTACTCACTAAGTGTGGTGGCTCACTCACTCCCTCTTGGATGCTCTCAAGTGTGGGGCTAGTGGTGGTCACACTCATCCTCTCATAGGAAATGCACTCAATGTTAAAAATGGTGGAGTCACTCATATCACTCATGGTGGGGTGGCTCTCCTCACATGGGAATTGGGGCATCTCTTTATATGTGGGTGTCGGAGAGATGTAGGTGCAAATGTCTCCATGCTCAATCATGTCGTGGTCGTAGCCGTGGATGAAGGCCGAAGATGGCACATCATCACTCTCCTCCAAGACCAAAGATAAGGTCTCATGTGCGGTCTCGTAGCTTGACTCGGAGTATGAGTCCAATATGGGCGCCGTCTTCATGTTGTTGAAGAGGTTCATGCTCGTCGCCGTGGTCGAAGGGGATGGCCCTAGCTCGACCTTCTTGTCGCCGTCTTGTTGTAGGAGGTCCATATGATGTGGCACCTCATAGCTCGTCTCCATGACCGAAGGGAAATTCCCATGCTCGGCCATCTTCCTTGAGGGGCTTCCGAAGCTGGAAGTGTCACCCTCGCTTGTAGGTGGTCGCCTCGTTGGTGAAGATGTCGATGTAGGTGAACTCACGGGAAGTAGGCAAAGATGCCGTACGTCCAAAGGCGAAGATGCCTTGATAGCACTTGGCGAAGATGCCAAAGTGGTCGTGGTAGTAGTCGTAGCGCCATCTTGGTGGTGCTCGTCTCGCGGTATTCTCTTATGCTCATGGAGCTTGTCCTTGGCATGAAGTAGGGCTTGTTCGGACTTGTACGTTTGCGCTTGTTGAGCATCTTCCTGTTGATGATGTCCTTGTCGTGCTTGAGCTCGTAGTAGATGTCGTTCGTTGTCGTTGTGCACATGATGCTTGGAGGTGTCTTGTCCTTCATGACGATGTTGGTGATGGTCGCCATGGAGATGTGGACGTGGACGACTTGCACTTGTATCTATTTTGTGCTCCGAAGATGATCGACTTGCTCGCCACCGCCTTGAGGATGATGAAGGCGAAGAAGACTTGTAGTCGGCCACCAAGTCTCGTAGTTGATCCTTTAGCTCACCCAACTTGGTGTCGATGTAGTCCCTTTTCCTTGCTTCAGAGTGGTGTATGTCGATGGCAAGGTTGTCGAGGCGATCTCGCAAGGTAGATTGCATGCCTTGCATTTGTCGTTGTAGATTGAAGATGGACGCTTTGGTGATTTAGTTGTTCACGCCATCGTTGTTGTCGAAGACCGGAGATGAAATGCCTTGCCTATCCATCACAAGACTCGCGCAAATATGAGTGGAAGAAAGGAACTAGACCAATGTACCTTATCCAATGTTGAGGATGGATCAAAGATCACTCAATAATGTATCAAGGAAATAGCACAATTGGTACCGGATCTTGTCAATTCTCACACCTACACAAATAAGGCTTATGGTGGAGCTCGGTGAGGATAGTGGCACAAAAATTTGATGCAAAATGTTAGCAAGAGTCAATAATGTTGGAAAAGATTCACAAATTCGCAAGTGAAACAAGTAGACCAATAGCAATATGTGGCACACGGAAACACACACACGGATAGATAAGTGGGGTCGTGCAACCAATGAATGAGCACAAAATGTGGAATCCACGGAAAACACTCGTGTTGCACAACTCAAGAGAGACGCTAGCACGATTGCTCAATAGGCGGATACGACACTTGTCCACAACCTATAAGATGCAAAATGTATGAGCTTTCTATCCCAAGTATGCAATGTGTATGATGTTCCTATTGTTCTTCTCAAGATGATCCAAGATGATTGGATATGACAATCTTATATGCAATGTGGTAAGATGCTATGGCTATTGCTTGCAAGCTCTTTGCTCTTTTTTTTTGATATGGACACTATGCGAAATGCACAAACCAAGATAGCAATTGTGTATATGCGGGAACAATCTTGTGACACAAGAAATGATGTGATACCAATATGATATGGTATGTATGCAATGGGAGGTGTAGATCACTAATGTGCACAAGTAACGTTGCCGGCAATACTTAAATGGCTAGTCTCGATAGGCAAGTGACGCAAAAATGGCTAAGGGTTATCAATGCAATTGCAAGGGGAATGTACAATGGTGTCGTCGAGGTTACCGTCCATGAAGATGGTGAGTTGCGGTGTTCTTGATGTAGATACCAAGATGATGGAGACTCGTCTGTAAGTAGCCGAAACACCTTAGGAAATGGTAAAAACCCGCGAACTCAAAATCTCAAATGTCAAATGGCAGTAGAGGGATGCGGTGGTGGTGTTGCGGAAGCTCAATGGGATTGCAGAAATGCAATGATGGGTTATGCGAGTAGGCAATGCAGAAGTGGAGGGTTATTGGGTTATGTGAGTCGGAGTTGGAAGCACGGTCCCTAAGTAGCCGAAACACCTTAGGAGACACCAGTCACAACACAAACAAAATTGGGTTAAGTTGGGGTGGCGGAAGAGTATAGTGGTCAAGCCTATGCGGAAGTGGTGGTTGTGGTTGATGAAAAAACAACCGTCCCTAATTATCCGAAACCCCTTACGAGACTCAAGTCACAACTCAAACAACCAAAAATGCTAAATGGAGCACAATGGGTTAGGTTGCGGAAGGCTATGGTGGATTTTGCGGATGGTATGGTGTAAGGCCTATGCAAAGATGCCAAAATTTCAAAACTTTGATGGAGTAAAATGGTGTTGGAGCCTATCTAGGTGGATGGGGATGTCAATAGCTACTCAATGAGCTAAAGAACGCAAAAATTGGACTCCGGATGTGGAAGTTATGGCCGAAACGGTGAAGCACTCGTGACTGTCCTGGGGGGTCGTGCACACGGGGGTAGGAGCCGGTGGGCATGGGGTCCCGTGCTCACGGTACAGGTCCGTGGGCACGGGGTGTCCAGAGAGTTTTCAGGGGGGCCGTGCACACGGGGTCTGGGGTCCGTGGGCACAGGGTGGGCGGAAATTTTGCGATTTCGTGGCGGAAATTGGAGATTTATTGGGCATGGATGGTGGAGAAAAGATGTGGGGAAGCTAGATCCACTTGAAACCAAGCAAATCCATGGATCAAATCCAACAAAACATCATCAAAACCAACAAATCACAAAAAAAATTGGGGCTATTTTTGGTGGGGAATTTTCGAATTTAGGACGAAATCAACAAAACTATGCTAGAAAACAAAGAGGGGGGCTCCAATTTTGTGAGAAACCATGGCTCATGATACCAAAATGGTATAGGGTGGAACCCTAAGTGGAGATCTTTCACGAATTGGAGGGGGAATCCCCAAGAACAAGATGAACACAAGAGGGAAAACACTCAATTAACTAGATCCAATCACACATATGCTAGATCCAATCACACAAAGAGAGATAAAGTGATTCAAAGACAACAAAGGAAAGATACAAGGTACTAGTTCACCCCAATCCTATGAGGAATGAGGTCTTGGTGATCCTATGATGGGGATCTATCCACTAGGGTTCTTCCCATAGGAGGTCTTGATCTATCCACTAGGGATCTTCTCCATAGGAGGTCTTGATCTCCAATGGAGAGGTCTCTCTCTCTCTCTCAAGAGGAGGAGTGGTATAAGGAGCAAAGCTCACATAGATCATGTCATATCCTTTGCTAACCCTAACAAATGGTCTAGGTATGGAATATATAGGTGGCTGGAGGTGAGGGACGAGGTGGATGAAGAGGAGGCCCAAACAGCAATCAGAGCCATCCATCCTGTAGGGCCCCTGCGCACGGGGGTCCCGTGGGCACGGTACAGGCCCATGCGCACGGGGTGCTCCGGCGCCAGCTCTCTGTGTAGCCCGTGTGCACGGGGTCTTCAAGGGCCGTGGGCACGGGGTCGCCTGGGAAGTGCAGAGTTGATCTTCGTGCACTCCTTCTTCTTCCTTGTGGCCTTGGGGTCCTTCTCCTTGGCCTCCAGGAAGCTCCCTAGCAGCTTGGCGGCGGTCGCCCTCGTACCTAATGATGCACAAAATTCCGTGGTGAGGTAGCGACCAAGTCCCATAGATATTCATGTAAATCTTGAAGAGGAGCGGGTTCACCTTAAGTCCGATAGGTCCACTTGGGGCTTGATGTGCTATGAAGGTGTACATGGAGATGAACGTAGGATGCTCCGCATCATCTCCCCTCCCGTGGGAAAGATCCGACCTCGGATCATGATCCACATCACCATGGAAACAGTTGTCGTGGACGGACTTGAAGTTGGACGGATTTGAAGACATTGCACAATCCATGTACTCCAAGGTGTCTCCTAAGTGGTATACATGCAAAAAGAGCAAACACAGGCGACACTCGGAAATACAATGGTTAGCACACACAAGGTGTCCATCAAATAAGTATAAGTCCGTGCGGCAAGATTGTTCGGGACAAAGCGCATGAAGCTTATCAAGATTATGCAAAATGACATGTAAAGCATTCATGGGAGGAAAAGCATTCATTGTGCACACAAATGTGTTGTGAATATGGTCAATGCAACCATGGTGCAAAATGATGTCATAGTTAGACGGTTTATCAATAACATGAATATGGTAATGAATGCTCAATATGAATGAGTTATCATGCAAGTGATGGTAGGCAATATGATCATGATGTATGAATATGACATCAAGAAAGATCACAACAAATTTGCTAAGGAAATGCACAAGCTCATATATCAGGGATGACATGGAAATAGGTGCAACAAGGCAATCATAATGTGAGAAAGCCGTGGGGAGATTTTTTGGGCATGGATGGTGGAGAAAAGATGTGGGAAAGCTAGATCCACTTGAAACCAAGAAAATCCATGGATCAAATCCAACAAAACATCATCAAAACCAACAAATCACAAAAAAATTTGGGGCTATTTTTGGTGGGGAATTTTCGAATTATGACAAAATCAACAAAACTAGGCTAGAAAACAAAGAGGGGGGTTCCAATTTAGTGAGAAACCATGGCTCATGATACCAAAATGGTATAGGGTGGAACCCTAAGTGGAGATCTTTCATGAATTGGAGGGGGAATCCCCAGGAACAAGATGAACACAAGAGGGAAAACACTCAATTGACTAGATCCAATCACACATATGCTAGATCCAATCACACAAACAGAGATACAATGATTCAAAGACAACAAAGGAAAGATACAAGGTACTAGTTCATCCCAATCCTATGAGGAATGAGGTCTTGGTGATCCTACGATGGGGATCTATCCACTAGGGATCTTCTCCATAGGAGGTCTTGATCTATCCACTAGGGATCTTCTCCATAGGAGGTCTTGATCTCCAATGGAGAGGTCTCTCTCTCTCAAGAGGAGGAGTGGTACAAGGAGCAAAGCTCACATAGATCATGTCATATCCTTTGCTAACCCTAACAAATGGTCAAGGTACGGAATATATAAGTGGATGGAGGTGAGGGACGAGGTGGATGAAGAGGAGGCACAAACAACAATCATAGCTGTCCATCCTGCAGGGCCCGTGCGCACGGGGTAAGTTGGGCCCGTGCACACGGGGGTCCCGTGGGCACGGTACAGGCCCGTGCGCATGGGGTGCTCCAGAGCCAGCTCTCTGTGTAGCCCGTGCGCACGTTGTCTTCGAAGGACGTGGGCACGGGGTCGCCTGGGAAGTGCAGAGTTGATCTTCGTGCACTCCTTCTTCTTCGGCCTTGGGGTGCTTCTCCTTGGCCTCCGGGAAGCTCCCTAGCAGCTTGGCGGCGGTCGCCCTCGTACCTAATGATGCACAACATTCCGTGGTGAGGTAGCGACCAAGTCCCATAGATATTCATGTAAATCTTGAAGAGGAGCGGGTTCACCTTAAGTCCGGTAGGTCCACTTGGGGCTTGATGTGCTATGAAGGTGTACATGGAGATGAACATAGGATCCTCCGCATTAGATCTCTTAGCCGTGCGCGGTGCCCCCCTCCACCATAATCCACCTCGGTTATGTCGTAGCGGTGCTTAGGCGAAGCCCTGCATCGGTAGCTTCATCAACACTGTCACACGCCGTTGTGCTGACGAAGCTCTTCCTGGAAGCTCTACTGGATTGTGAGTTCGCGGGACGTCACCGAGCTGAACGTGTGCTGAACGCGGAGGTGCTTTACGTTCGATACTGAGGATCGGTCGATCGTGAAGACGTACGACTACATCAACCGCGTTGTCATAACGCTCCGGCTTACGGTCTACGAGGGTACGTAGACGACACTCTCCCCTCTCGTTGCTATGCATCACCATGATCTTGCGTGTGGCATAGGAAATTTCTTGAAATTACTACGTTCCCCAACATGAAGCTTTTGAGATTTAGGAAAACCGTGATATGAGAGGAATTAAGGAGACACACAAGCTCAAGCTTGGGGATGCCCAAGGAATCCCAAGATAATATTTCAAGAATTCTCAAGCATCTAAGCTTGGGGATGCCCCGGTAGGCATCCCACCTTTCTTCTTCAACAATAATCGGTTAGTATCAGTTGAGCCTAAGTTTTTGCTTCTTCACATGAGTTGTGATATTGTTAGAAATTCATTTCATTTTTGTTTTGCTTGCTGTTTTAATAAAATACTTAGATCTGAAAGTTTCTAAACAAAATAGAGTCCTCAAATAGTTGCCAGAGAGGCTAAGTAAGCGGCATTCACATCCCGTCAATGAAGCTCTTTTCTATGTCATTTACTCTTGTGCTTCACTTATATCCTATGAGTAAATTGTTGAATAAATTGAATGTCATGAAGTTGAAATCATATCATGCCTATTGGTAGCTTCACATTGGGTTTAGAAAGTGAAACCTTTTGAGGCTTGACAATCACAATATTGGTCATACAAGCAATTCATGAATAATTAGTATAAGGAAGAGAACTTTCACATATAAATACACTATCATGGAAATCTTTTGTGATTGTGAGCCCCATCAAAATATTATATGTCAAAATTGCTGACGTTGGACAAGGAAGACAACATAATCATTTATGTTTGTTCATATTCACACAGAAGTTATATTGTCATAGATCCTTCAACATGTGGTGCTTGCCCCCCATCTTTGCTAGCCAAAATTCCGCACCAAGTAGAGATACTACTTGTGCGTCCAAAAACCCTTAAACCCAAATCTTATTTTCAAGGGTCCACCATACCTACCTATATGCGGTATTCTTTTGCCATTCTAAGAAAATTTGCATGTGCCATCTCTAATTTTCAAAATAAATTTCTATTTTGTGTGCTCGTACTCGTGAGGCGGTGAGGGGTGGCCAATATTTTCCATGCTAGATGTGTTATTCTCACAATGAGTGTTTATTCACTTGTCATTGCACGAGAGTATGGGAAAGGTATTAGGGATGCCCAGTCCCGAAATGAAAGATGAATTTACTTTATGTTGTCAAATAATAAATTCCTTGGAAAGTGTTGGTATGGAGGGCACCGTGGATACGGTTAGCCATGGAAAGTGAAAGTATGGTGGAAAAAGGAATAAACTTTATTTTCTGTTTGGGAACCGCCTATGATATATCTAGCATGGAAAGTGTTTGGAGCTTTAAGTAGTTTTCGTTGGTGGGAAAAGTATGCCTCTCAAAATGTTTTTATCTCTCAATTTTCGCTTTGAACTCTAGCACCTCTACAAATCCCTACTTCCCTCTGCGAAGGGCCTATATTTTACTTTTCAGTATTTACTTTTATGCAAAGAGTCACAATATTCCTCTCTATTCCTTTTTATTTTCTCTTTTGGTAAGCATCATGTGGTGAGGAAAGATCTAGGCACATATGTCCAGTTGAATATGGGTGGCATGAGTTATTATTGTTGACATCACCGTTGAGGTGAATACGTTGGGAGGCAAAACAATAAGCCCCTATCTTTCTATGTGTCCAGTTGAAATGTTTTGCTCATGTGTACAAGGTGAGTGTTAGAAATCATAGAAGACCATATGATGGTTGAGTATGTGGAGCTCTTACTTAAACTCTATTGAATAAGTTGAATTGCAATTGCTTGGTGACTAAGAACATAAATTGTTGAGATTCAAGAGAATTCATTGTTTGAACCTTAACACGTGAATTGGTTGCCACTATAACATGAGAAGTTCCATAAGAAAGAATTGCTGTTATGATGGTAGGAAAAGTGATTGAAATTATCATTGATCAAACTTGTGCACTTTGCTAGCATTCATACTTCATAAATTATTTCTTTTATCATTTACCTACTCGAGGACGAGTAGGAATTAAGCTTGGGGATGCTGATACGTCTCCAACGTATCTATAATTTATGAAGTATTCATGCCCATATATTATCATTATTGGATGTTTTACAATCACTTTATAGCAACTTTATATCATTTTTTAGGACTAACCTATTGACCCACTGCCCAGTGCCAGTTGCTGGTTTTTGCTTGTTTTTTACATCACAGGAAATCAATATCAAACGGAGTCCAAACACCGCGAAACTTTATTGAGATTTTTTTGGAATAGAAGGAACCCAATGGGCCAGAGCTGCACCTGGGGGGGTGCCCCGAGGGGGGCACAACCCACCAGGGCGCGCCAGGGCCCCCC
The DNA here is from genome assembly GCF_003073215.2 of Triticum urartu. NCBI lineage: Eukaryota > Viridiplantae > Streptophyta > Magnoliopsida > Poales > Poaceae > Triticum > Triticum urartu. The sequence goes on from NC_053026.1 coordinate 234,712,440, forward strand.
TGGCGCGCCCAGGTGGGCTATGCCCACCTCGGTGGCCTCCCGCACCCCCTCTTTGCACTATGAAGTCCCAAATAATCCGAAACCCTTTGGGGGTAACCTAGATCAGAAGTTCCGCCGCCGCAGGGCTCTGTAGCCACAGAAAACCAATCTAGACCTGTTCTGGCACACTGCCGGAGGGGGAAATCATCTCCGGTGGCCATCTTCATCATCCCGGCGGCCACCACAATAAGGAGGGAGTAGTCCACCCTCAGGGCCGAGGGTTTGTACCAGCAGCTATGTGTTTTATCTCTCTCTCTCTCATGATCTATATCATGGGCTTTGTTAATATAGTCAGATCATATGATGTTTCTCCCCTCTATACTCTCGTTGTGATGAATTGAATCTTTACCCTTTGAAGTTTGGTCATGTCGGATTGAATGTTCAGATTTGAGAACACATGATATATGTCTTGTAGTATGAATACTTGAGGTGACAATTGGGGTATCTTATTGATTCACTTGATATATGTTATGGCATTCAACTTGCGGATTCCCGTGGTGATATTGGGGTAATCTATGCATAGGGGTTGATGCACGTTTTTCTCCGACGGAAAATTTGCGGTCTCTTTATAGTTCTTTGTGTGGATTGAGTATTATGAATATGAATATGCTTTGATGTTACTCTAGTACGAAGTCTAGGATAGATTGAACGGAAACAATAGCTTGGTGTTATTTTAGTACGAACTCTTGAATAGATCGATCGTAAAGAATAGCTTTGAGGTGGCTTCACACCGTACAAACAATTCCTACCTTTTGTTCTCCGCTAATAGGAACTCAGGAGTGATTCTTTGTTGTACTTTGAGGGATAATCATATGATCCAACTATGTTAGCACTATTGGGAGATTGCACTAGCGAAAGTACGGATCCTAGGCCTTGTTTTTAAGCATTGAAACACCGTTTTGGTGCCTATTTACTATTCACTACCTTGTTGTTTTTATTTATTCAGATTATAAAAATATATTTCTACCATCCATATTACATTTTTATCACCATCTCTTCGCCGAACTAGTACACCTATACAATTTTCCATTGTATTGGGTGTGTTTGGGACACAAGAGATTTCTTGTATTTGGTTGCAGGGTCGTTTGAGAGAGACCATCTTCATCCTACACCTCTCACGGATTGATAAACCTTAGGTCATCCACTTGAGGGAAAATTGCTACTGTCCTACAAAACTCTGCGCTTGGAGGCCCAACACGTGTCTACAAGAATAAAGTTGCGTAGTAGACATCAGGCATCATCACATATATCATGAGTAAATTAAGCAGATGGCGTTGCAACAAAGAAAAAGAAATGCAAGACACCTTATGTAAGATATGTGCAACCAATAAAACCTTGCCAAATTAGAACAAGCACCTTATTGGGTGAACAGGATAGGCCATCTACCTTTGACTCCTTGAGCTCAGAATAGTCATTAGGATCATATTCTGAATACGAATCTATAGGTTGGGAGCATGTGGGTTTCATTTCATCCACAATGGACCTCAATCCCTTGATGCCAAGTTTGTTACCCGTTGAAATATTCCGCAATATTCTTCTGATGTGCACATTCTTATATTCATTGTGATTACGTACAATATCTGTTAAGCATGAAAACACAAATAGTAGTGAGATTATCTTTGTAATGCAGAGGATATTGTAATATAATAGAGGCTCCTGTAAACCCTTGTGTGCTATCAGTGGATTCTGATGAGAGAGCCCATGTATGCTGTAATATGGTGTGTAGATTAATATAATCTGGCACAACTACACAAAAAATAAGCTCCCAGTTGGGGCCCCCAGATGTAAGGATAGTTGGCAGACGATAGGTTCACAATATACCGTATAGAAAGTTTATTGCCAAACCATGATAACGAGAGCGCATAGCCAGTAGGCAGATCATAGTGTACATAATAGGGGCGCACCATAACCACCATAAATAAACTGGGAAAGCAGAACTGGCTGGAAAACATAGGGTTTTGCCGCTACTAATATGCAGCCTATCGATCACCTACAGGCCAGCTCTATTCATTTGAAGGCGCACAACTGTTACTATTAGTTTACTCTATCAAAGACCACGCGGCTCCCACCATTTCTAGGGTATTATGGCGGACCAATTCGAAGTGCGAAATCATTTAGCAGAACCGGCCCAATAGAGGTGTCGGCTATAGATGTCCCTGCTCCCCTTCCTGACAAGGAACATACTGTGCTTACTAAAGAAGAACAGAAGAGGAACATGTTCAAGAACATAAGAGGAAGCATATTCTGCATGTCTGTATGCAAGTCGCGTGACTTTTGTCATTTGGGTCAGTCGACCATTTCAGGCAGTTGGATGAAAATCCTACGTATCCTAGCCATTCTTCTTCCTTGTCTCCAATTCTTCCCATACAGAACACCACACGGGCCGCTGGCCGAACCACCGGCCCCGACCCCCCCCCCCCCCCCCCCCCCCCCCGCCCTCCCCTAAACCGCCCCCACCGCCTGTGTACCTCCGCCACCCCACCCCCACCCCTGCCCCCACCCGCGTCGAGTTTTCTTTGTTCGGCGAGGCCCCACCACCGACCCCACAACCACCGTCCCCACCCAAGCCCCTTCCATCGCACCGGCAAACTCCGGCGAGCTCTCAAAAATCGACTGACCCAATTTTGAAATTTAGTGTACTGTCATTTAACTAGTGTGGAATATAAAAGGGGAAAACCATAAGCATTGCTAGTATAGTGTTGAGCGTGCCATGGCGGATCTGAAGGTGCAAACCGGACAAAGGCAACTTCACAACCAATGTTTGCTTTCAACTAAAAATTAAGTGATGGACAAGAAATCAGAGTAAAGCAGTGGTGATCTATTTTCTTGATGCGATAAATAAGTTGAGCATATACGAAAGAGTACCGCCTTTGGTGCGGTGCCGTATATGCATTTGCTGAGAATTTGACAGTGCTGCAGTAGTGATGTGTAACACCCCGGATGTAATTTACCTTATCTGTACTCCAACTCTTGCCGTTTCCGGCGCTAAGTTATTTTATTTCATCGGTGTCGGGTTTTTGTCTCCGTGTGTTGTTGCCTTTGTCATGCATCTCATATCATGTCATCATGTGCATTGCATTTGCATATGTGTTCGTCTCATGCATCCGAGCTTTTTCCCCGCTGTCTGTTTTGCATTACGGCGCTCCTATGTCCTCCGGCGGTCCATTCTACCTCTTTTTGTGTGGGGGGGTTAAACATTTCCGGATTGGACCAAGACTTGCCAAGCGGCCTTGGTTTACTACCGGTAGACTGCCTGTCAAGTTTCGTACCATTTGGATTTCGTTTGATACTCCAACGGTTAACCGAGGGACTGAGAAGGCCTCGTTTGTGTTGCAGCCCAACACCCTTCCAATTTGGCCCAAAACCCACCAAAAACCCCTCCATCGTCTAGAGCGTTCGATCATGATCGCGTGGCCAAAAACCGCACTCCATTTGGAGCCTCCTAGCTCCTTCTATGTATAAATAGGACTCCCCCTCGGAAATTTCGGGCAAAATCCACCCTAACCCTAGCCTCTTCCTCCTCCCGCCGCCGGACGCGTCCGGATCGGACCTGACACGTCCGCCCGCCGCCGCCCGACCTACCGCAAGCCGCCATGTGGCGCCTCCATGCCCCACATCGACGAAGCCCGTCGGGCCCAACCGCGGCCCCCGCGGACGGCTCCGGCCCGCCGCCTGCCCGGCTTGCCCGCGCCGCCCGTGTCCTCATGCCGGCGTCGACCTCGCCGCCCCGCCGCCGCACGCCTCCAGTCGCCATCGCCGGAGTCAGCCGCCACTCTGCCTCGTCCTCGCCGCCCGCTGACGCCGCCGAGCTCTGCCTCGCCGCCGCACCTTACCGGCCCCGGATCCGGTCGGCGTCGACCTCTCCGGCGCCCCCTCGACCTCCTCGCCGCCTCTACTTCTCGCCGGAGCCCTGCAACCTCGCCGGAGTTCTCGGGCGACGCGCGAAGCTACAGTAACCGCCCGGATCCAGATCTGGTCAACTCCCCTCGGTTGACTTCTTCCATGCACCCTAATTTTTTTGCAAACTTTGGCATGCTATAACTCTGCATCCGTAGCTCCGATTTGTGCGTGTAGCATATCAAAATGTTCTCCTCGACGAGTTCATAATTTCATCTCATTCCATCATTTTCATTTGAGCTCATCTTGATGCCCGAAATGCTGTTGGAAGGCTATGTGATGAATTTTTCAGATCTATTTCATCAAATAGCTATTTATCATTTTTGCCATGTTTAATGTGTGCATGCTATAATCCTGAGCTCTACATGTGTTTTGTTATATGCCATGCCATCTTTACAGAGGTGCTTGCCATGTATTTTTGTGATATTTGTGGTGACTATACCTCTCGCCAGTTGAAGCCCAACGAGAAGAACTACCCCACTCACGACCTCGAGTCGGCGGCAGTTGTGCATGCTCTTTTGACTTGGAGACATCTCTTATTGGGAAGAAAAGTGGACATCTTCACTGACCACAAGAGTCTCAAGTACATCTTCACTCAGCCTAATCTCAACCTCAGGCAGACTCGTTGGGTCGAAATGATTCAAGAGTATAATCCGAGTATTGAATATACTCCATGCAAGGCCAATGTAATTGCTGACGCATTGAGAAAGAAGGCTTACTGCAACAGTTTGATTCTCAAGCCTTACCAACCCGAGCTTTGTGAAGCTTTCCGCAAACTCAATCTGCAAGTTGTTCCTCAAGGTTTCCTTGCCAACCTTCAAGTCTCTCCTACTTTGGAAGATCAAATTCGTGAGGCTCAACTTCTTGATGCTATGGTGAAGAAGGTGAAGATTGGGATTGCCAAGATTCAATCCAAGTATAAGTGCTATCGCCTTGATGACAAGGATACTCTCTTCTTCGAGGATCGCATTGTGGTGCCTAAAGGTGACCTTCATAAAGTCATTATGAACGAGCCTCACAATTCTCTCCTCTCTATCCACCCTAGAAGTACAAAGATGTACCAGGACCTCAAGCAGTCGTATTGGTGGACTCGAATGAAGCGCGAGATTGCTCAGTTCGTGAATGAATGTGATGTCTGCAGAAGAGTGAAGGCAGAACACCAACGACCAGCTGGTCTCCTCCAACCTCTTGCCATTCCAGCATGGAAGTTTGACCACATTGAGATGGACTTCGTGACGGGATTTCCAAAGTCCAAGCATGGCAATGATGCTATATTCGTTGTCATCGACAAACTCACTAAAGTGGCTCACTTTCTGCCTATCAAAGAGTCTATCACAGCAGCTCAATTGGCAGGGCTTTATACCTCTCGGATTGTCTCTTTGCATGGTATTCCATAGTTTATTTCTTCAGATCGTGGCAGCATCTTCACCTTGAAGTTTTGGGATTCTTTTCAGAAGGCCATGGGCACCAACATCCGTTTCAGCACAGCTTTTCATCCTCAAACTAGCGGCCAAGTCGAGCGTGTCAATCAGATTCTCGAAGATATGCTCAGGGCTTGCGTTATCTCTTTCGGTATGAAGTGGGAAGATTGTCTTCCATATGCCGAGTTCTCCTACAACAACAGCTTCCAAGCGAGGTCAGGCAAGGCCCCATTTGAAATTCTCAATGGCAGGAAGTGTCGTACTCCTCTTATCTAGTCAGAGACCGGTGAACGTCAACTTCTCGGAAATGACTTGATCACAGAGGCAGAAGAGATGTGCAAAGTCATTCGTGATAACCTCAAAGCAGCGCAATCGCGACAGAAGAGCTACTATGATAGGAAGCATCGTGATTTGGCTTTCGAGATCGGAGACCATGTTTACCTCCGCGTCTCTCCAATGAAAGGTACTCGTAGCTTCGGTATCAAAGGGAAGCTTGCCCCTAGATACGTGGGTCCTTTCAACATCATTAGCAAGAGAGGAGATCTCGCCAATCAACTCGAGCTTCCCTCAAACTTTGCAAACGTGCACGACGTGTTCCATGTCTCTCAGCTCCGCAAGTGTTTCAAGACCCCTGACCGCACCATCAACTTCGAAGACATTGATCTCCAAGAAGACCTTTCTTATCGTCAGCACCCCGTTGCTATTCTTGAAGAAACTAAGCGCAAGACTCGCAATAAGTTAATCAAATTCCTCAAAGTCAAGTGGTCACACCATTCCGACCCTGAAGCCACCTGGGAACACGAGGATCACCTCCGTTCTGAGTACCCGGCGTTTTTCCATTCCTAGATCTCGGGACGAGATCCTTTCGTAGTGGTGGAGTGTTGTTACACCCCGGATGTAATTTACCTTATCTGTACTCCAACTCTTGCCGTTTCCGGCGCTAAGTTATTTTATTTCATCGGTGTCAGGTTTTTGTCTCCGTGTTTTGTTGCCTTTGTCATGCATCTCATATCATGTCATCATGTGCATTGCATTTGCATACGTGTTCGTCTCATGCATCCGAGCTTTTTCCCCATTGTCCGTTTTGCATTCCGGCGCTCCTATGTCCTCCGGCGGTCCTTTCTACCTCTTTTCGTGTGTGGGGGTTAAACATTTCCGGATTGGACCGAGACATGCCAAGCGGCCTTGGTTTACTACTGGTAGACCGCCTGTCAAGTTTCGTACCATTTGGACTTCGTTTGATACTCCAACGGTTAACCGAGGGACCGAGAAGGCCTCGTTTGTCTTGCAGCCCAACACCCTTCCAATTTGGCCCAAAACCCAGCAAAAACGCCCCCATCATCTAGAGTGTTCGATCACGATCATGTGGCCGAAAACCGCACTCCATTTGGAGCCTCCTAGCTCCTTCTATGTATAAATAGGACTCCCCCTCCGAAATTTCGGGCAAAATCCACCCTAACCCTAGCCTCTTCCTCCTCCCGCCGCCGGATGCGTCCGGATCGGACCAGACACGTCCGCCCACCGCCGCTCGACCTACCGCAAGCCGCCACGTGGAGCCTCCACGCCCCACATCGACGAAGCCCGCCAGGCCCAACCGCGGCCCCCGCGGCCCGCTCCGCCCCGCCGCCTGCCCGGCTTGCCCGCGCCGCCCGCCTCCTCGCGTCAGCGTCGACCTCGCCGCCACGCCGCTGCACGCCTCGAGTCGACATCGCCGGAGTCAGCCGCCTCTCCGCCTCGTACTTGTCGCCCGCTGACGCCGGCGAGCTCTGCCTCGCCGCCGCACCTTACCGGCCCCGGATCCGGTCGGCGTCGACCTCTCCGGCGCCCCCTCGACCTCCTCGTCGCCTCTACTTCTCGCCGGAGCCCTGCAACCTCGCCGGAGTTCTCGGGCAACACGCGAAGCTACAGTAACCGCCTGGATCCAGATCTGGTCAACTCCCCTCGGTTGACTTCTTCCCCGAACCCTAATTTCTTTGCAAACTTTGGCATGCTATAACTCTGCATCCGTAGCTCCGATTTGTGCGTGTAGCATATCAAAATGTTCGTCTCGACGAGTACATAATTTCATCTCACTACTTTATTTTTATTTGAGCTTGTCTTGATGCCCGAAATGCTGTTGGAAGAGGGCTATGTGATGAATTTGTCAGATCTATTTCATCAAATAGCTATTTGTCATTTTTGCCATGTTTAATGTGTGCATGCTATGATCCTGAGCTCTACATGTGTTTTGTTATATGCCATGCCTTCTTTACAGAGGTGCTTGCCATGTATTTTTTTGATATTTGTGGTGACTAGCACAAGCTTACAACGTAGCGTAATCGGTAATGCTGATTTCAGGGACTTAGAATTTCACTAAGTCCTTGTCCTGATTTTGTTGTTATGCCATATGTTCATGTTGTTCCCTAGTGATCCGTGCCTCTTTTGAGGATGATCAGTAAGGATGATTTGTTAAAATTGTGGTGCTGCATCCAGCCATGTCTTTTTTTGCATTTATGGAGCACCCTAGCTTGAGTCAATCGAGCTCTACTTTTGCTATAAAGTGAATCCTGGCAGATTGTTGACATGTTTAGCGATTTTGCCGATGATGTTGCTATTGATCCGTGCATGCTATGTTATTGTTCTTGCCATGTCTAGCTCCTATGACATGTCTTCTTGATGGGTGTATTCTTAGTTTGTCATGCCATGCTCTGTAGTGAGTGCATCGAGCTCGTAAACATGCCTACTCGTTAACTGTTTTGCATGCTCCAGTTTTTCACTAAATCTGAATCTGTTAATATTTTTGCCATGTTCACATGCTTGCCATTGTATTTTCTGATCCCTTTTGGCTCAAGGTCACTAAGGGACTTTTGTTAAGTGCTTTGAGTAGCTTGATGCCATGCATTGCTTTGCCATGTTAAGTTCCTGTAGCATGTAGTTTTCATGCTCTAAAGTGTGCTTCCTGATGATAAATTCCAGACTTCTGTTAATATCACCAAGTCTGAAACCTGTTATCATTTGCACTTTTGACATGCTTGTTTGAACCTGTTAATGGATGAATTAGCCATATCTCAGTGTTCATATTTTGTTAAGCTTCATGAGTGGATCCTTGCCATGTATTTTGTTGTCATGTTTGAGTGTTGTAGCATATTTATATTGATGCATTTAGTTGGTCACTTGCTTCATGCCATTCCTTGCTTTGCCATGTTAAGTTCCTGTAGCATGTAGTTTTCATGCTCTAAAGTGTGCTTCCTGATGATAAATTCCAGACTTGTGTTAATTTCACTAAGTCTGAAACCTGTTATCATTTGCACTTTTTCCATGCTTGTTTGAACCTGTTAATGGATGAATTAGCCGTAGCTCAGTGTTCATCTTTTGTTAAGCTTCATGAGTGGATCCCTGCCATGTATTTTGTTGTCATGTTTGAGTGTTGTAGCATATTTATATTGATGCATTTAGTTGGTCACTTGCTTCATGCCATTCCTTGCTTTGCCATGTTAAGTTCCTGTAGCATGTAGTTTTCATGCTCTAAAGTGTGCTTCCTGATGATAAATTCCAGACTTGTGTTAATTTCACTAAGTCTGAAACCTGTTATCATTTGCACTTTTTCCATGCTTGTTTGAACCTGTTAATGGATGAATTAGCCGTAGCTCAGTGTTCATCTTTTGTTAAGCTTCATGAGTGGATCCCTGCCATGTATTTTGTTGTCATGTTTGAGTGTTGTAGAATATTTACCTTGATGCATTTAGTTGGTCACTTGCTGATTATCGCAGACCGGTGCCATATTTAGTTTGCTTGCCATTTCCAAACCGTGCATCCGATTCCGGTGATCTTTATATCGATTTCAACCGAAATCACCTCACCTTTCCAGTGGCACTCTTGGATTTCCATGTTGAGGCCAGGTTCAATCATTCCTTGTCAAATCTTGCATATGCATCACATCCTGCATCCCGCATATCATACCATGTTTGCATCATGTTGTTTGAGCATTGCACGTGGTTGATTGTGTTCCGTTTGCTTGTTGTTCTTGTTTGGGTAGAGCCGGGAGACGAGTTCGTGAATGAGGAGCCCGTTGAGTTTGCTTACGAGGATCAAGTCAACTCTGACAACTTTGAAGGCAAGATGATCATACCCTCGAAATCACTTCTATCTTTGCTTGCTAGATGCTCGCTCTTTTGCTATGCCTATGCTACGATACCTACCACTTGCTTATCATGCCTCCCAAATTGCCATGTCAAACCTCTAACCCTCCATGTCCTAGCAAACCGTTGATTGGCTATGTTACAGCTTTGCTCAGCCCCTCTTATAGCGTTGCTAGTTGCAGGTGAAGACTGGAAATCGTTCCTTGTTGGAACATTGTTTATTGTTGGGATATGACCATATTATCTTGTTTATCTTAATGCATCTATATACTTGGTAAAGGGTGGACGGCTCGGCCTTTTACCTAGTATTTTGTTCCAGTCTTGCCGCCCTAGTTTCCGTCATATCGGTGTTATGTTCCCGGATTTTGCGTTCCTTAGGCGGTTGGGTTATAATGGGAACCCCTTGACAGTTCGCCTTGAATAAAACTCCTCCAGCAATGCCCAACCTTGGTTTTACCATTTGCCACCTAGCCTCTTTTTCCCTTGGGTTTCCGGAGCCCAAGGGTCATCTTTATTTAAACCCCCCCGGGCCAGCGCTCCTCTGAGTGTTGGTCCAAACTAGAGCCCTGTGCAGCACCCCCTCGGGGAAACTCGAGGTTTGGTTTTAGTTGTATGGAGCGCTCATCTGAGTGTGCCCTAAGAACGAGATATGTGCAGCTCCTATCGGGATTTATCGGCACATTCGGGCGGTGTTGCTGGACTTGTTTTACCATTGTTGAGGATGTCTTGTAACCGGGATGCCAAGTCTGATCAGAATGTCTTGGGAGAAGGAATATCCTTCATTGACCGTGAGAGCTTGTGATGGGCTAAGTTGGGACTCCCCTGCAGGGATTTGAACTTTCAAAAGCCGTGCCCGCGATTATGGGCAGATGGGAATTTGTTAATGTCCGGTTGTAGATAACTTGTAACTTAACTTAATTAAAATGAATCAACCGCGTGTGTAACCTTTATGGTCTCTTCTCGGCGGAGTCCAGGAAGTGAACACGGTGTTGGAGTAATGCTTGACGTAGGTTGTTCTAGGATCACATCTTGATCATAGTTGTTTGACCATGCTTTGCCTTCTCTTCTCGCTCTCTTTTGCGAATAGGTTAGCCACCATATATGCTAGTCGCTTGCTGCAGCTCCACATCATACCTTTGCCTTACCTATAAGCTTAAATAGTCTTGATCGCGAGGGTGTGAGATTGCTGAGTCCCCGTGACTCACAGTTTACTTCCAAAACCAGATGCATGGACCGATGATACGGTTCCAGACGATGCGCTTGAGCTCAAGTGGGAGTTCGATGAAGACTGTCGCCGTTACTATGTGTCTTTCCCAGATGATCAGTAGTGGTGCCCAGTTGGGGCGATCGGGGACTTTGTCGCATGTAGGGGTTGATCTTTATTTTGGTACCATAGTCGGACCATGAGTGTATTGGATGATTGTAATGGTATTCATGTATTTGTGTGACGTGGCGAGTGTAAGCCAACTATGTACCTTTTCCCCTTTTATCTATTTGCATGGGTTTTTGTGAAGATTACCTTACTTGCGACATTGCTTTCAATGCGGTTATGCCTCTAAGTCGTGCTTCGACACATAGGAGATATAGCCGCATCGAGGGTGTTACATGATGGCTGTCGGTGGCGTGGAAGCATATCTAGGAGGGTAGGCGGTGGCGGCGGGGCGCAGTGGACGAGATGGTCGTAGGAGAGGCGCCGGCAAGGTGGACGACGGCGGGGATGAAGCGAGAGGACGGGATGCAAGGATCCCGGTCCAAAGCTATGGATGAGAGAGGTCGATCTCTTGAAATGGACGATGGCGTCGGGGTATTAGCTCCGGCATGGTGGAGGAGGACAACGGTGCATGGGGTGGCAGGCGGAGGAGGCTGGGGTGGAGAGGGTGTTTTGGCACCCACGGAGTACGAATGGGGAAATGGAGGGACAGAGGAAGGGGGAACCATGTCTTCAGGGCGCGCTTGTCTCAAATGCGAGGAAATTTACAAACTTAGCCCCCATTTAAAATTTCCTACATCACAGCAATATTAGTTGGTTGGGGATAGGACCGTAATCTCGCATACACCAAATATTTGTCAACGAGAGTTTGTTTTTTGCGCCCACCATGTATGAATCGGGGAGGGAGTCAATTTCGGCCGAGGAGACACTGTGTTTTGGCACCCACTGTGTATGAATCCGAGTGAGAGGCGGTTATGTCACGTTTGAGTGAAATTACAAACCTACCCCTATCGAAACATATCGAAATCAAGCCGATAGGCTTTGCGTGTCAGGGATAGGCAGTAATTTCAATCTCGCAGATTCTAGTTTCTGGCGGTTACTGTGACTTCCCCCGCTTCGTTCAAATTTTTGCAGAGCAAGAGTGCATGTTTACCGTGCCAAATCAATTCGAATCCAGTTTGTATTCTATTTTTGTTCGGGCAGGATCCATTTTCGATTGGAATAAAATTCTATATACATCATGTTTTTATATATACTTTCAAAAGCACAACACCATTTATACATAAATATGGTTTACAAATGGCATGATCTCAGATTCATAAGGCTGTATCCATCTTAATTTGGATTTCCAAATATTTGAAACCACTTTATGTTGAAATCCAATGTATGCATTCCTCGCTAACTGTCTCCAATTAATGTGTGTTTCATGTGTTTTTTTACTTCTCAAACATGTATAATGTGTTTCACACACGCAACATATAGTGTAATCCTGTTTAGACATTAATTGCATATAAATCATGCATTGTCTCTAATTAAAGAATCTATGGATCACTAATATTGATAAACTATATAACATTACACGTGTCCCCAAATTCAAATGAATATGCATGTTTGATACACCAATTTGCATTATGATATTATCGATGTCGTGATCTCTAGTTTAAATATTTCAATCCCCTTTAGTCCAGATATTTGTCTCATATAGCTATCACCCATGCTTATATAGGAGTATCTCTCTAGACCTATACGTGTTCATTGTCTGTCGGGTATCTGCTGCGCTACCTGTATGTCGACAATGATCTTTTATCTTCGCAACACACTGACGGTACTCTCTCCCTCGACCTTCATCTCTCTATCTCTCTCTAAGTATATCTTGCTCCCTGCTATGTGTCTCTAACTATGATTCTTCATGTGAAATCTCTTTCTCTCACACAAACACAAACATTGTTTCCTGGGGTCTCATTTCTCTCTACTATTCCCCTGTGTGCCACTCGCACACCCCCTCTCACACAGAGATGTCTTTCGCTCCTTCGGTATGAGAAGCTACGACTCTTCCTCTTAAATATCTCTTTCTCACACACAAACACAAACTCCGTCTCCCAGGGTGTCATATATCTCCGCCATTCTCTTGTATGTCGCTCACACACACTCTCCGTGGAGATATCTTGCGTTCCCTCATATGTCTCTCTAGCTATCACTCTCGTTGTGAAATATTTTTGTCTCTCGTAGACACAAAACTCCGTCTGTCAGGATCTCATTTCTCTCTGATATTTGTTTGTATGTGACTCACATGCACCCTCTCTCTATCTCTCTCACACCCACACACATAACTCAGCCTTCTAATCCACTCGACTCCTACACACTAGCTAGCATCTTTATCTTTCTATTTATCTGTTTCTGCATTAACCTTCTTTCTCGCCCCCACTCTTGCTTCCTATCACGCACACTATATATGTTTCTCTCTACATGCAGTCAAGTGCCCTCTTTTTATCTTTCTCTCACATACACATAACTTCACCCTCTGAACCATCCGACGGTCATCTCCAATGCTCAAACTAGCTGATGTCCCTCTAGCTTGCATCTCTATCTCTGTATCTATCTGTAGATTCTCCGTCAACATTTCTTTCTCGCACGCACTCTTGCTTCCTATCACCCACATTATATATGTCTCTCCATACATGCATTTATAGGTTGATCTCTTTTGCACAATCGTTGTGTCTCGCTCCCTACTCGCCATAGATACATGCTCCAGCCCACACCACTATCTCTTAAAGACAAAAATGCATGCTCAATTATCGAGCCTTCTTCCATGCACCCTCACATGCATGCGTATTGTCACACCGATCCGTCTCTCCCATGTTGTTGATCTTATAAATTATGTCTTCTTTCTTTTATCTCGATCATGCTCGCGCGCACACACACATCCCACGTATACATGTACACCTCTCGCACATGCACGTTCAAGGTCTCCTATGTCTCCATACGTAGTTAATTACCCTCAACCCTAATGCCACATCGAATTGTTTTCTTCTTGTGTGCACATAACTTCCGCCTAGATGGGCAAAACACACACTCACACTTAACAATCTCCTTCTAGCTACCCCCCTCTCTCACTCTTCCCCTATATCCCCAAAACCAATAAGACCATCCCTTCTTTTAATTCCCTACTACATGCACCATTGATATATAGTAGTCTTCCTCGGGGTTTCTCGAACAAACACGTTCTCTCGATGTCGACTCCTCTCACGCGCACACACCTTCCCTCTCTACGAGCCTTTTCTCTCTCCCACCCCCTCGTTGGTGGCCTCTGCCATACAAATCACCTCTCTATGATGAAGCCACACACACTTAAATTACATCCGCCACCGAGGACCCCGCGTCACACACACACACACGCACCCCCCACACACACTAAGACTCCATCTCTCACACACACATGCTCTAGGCGGAGCATTTGTTCCTACCACCCTTCGTCCAACCTTACCCGTATGATAAGAAATCACCTTAATTTACTTGTATAACATGGACAAATTCCACTTTACTTTAGTAGTTAGCAAACTTATCATCTCTACTCTTATAAAGAAACGAGTTGTTTATGATGGTGTGCCTGCCATATTGTAATATACACCGTCCGATCTATATCTGAGGAGTAGAAAGCAAACTATGACAATTTTACAAAAGATACCCGCACCTCTCTCCACATTTAGTGCATGATTGGTTTGCTGCCAATATTTGGCTAGCCAAATATTGGCAATACCAATACTTGTCAAATATTGGCAACTTTATGTGAGATAGGCAAGACAACTCGGTAACCAACCAAGTAGTAGCGAATATTTGGCGTAGTGCCAAACATTGGCATGTCTATATTTGGCACAAACAAGGCCTTGCCTCGTTCATCCTTATCTCCCACAACCTCATTGCTAAGCAATTAAAAAAGGAAATCTCTGGAACAATCTAGCATGGTGGCCACTGCCGCCTACCGGCGCCGTCCATCCCCATGCCTCAGCCCAGTCCGACCTCTAGTCACCACCACGCTCCACTCCTCCTCACCTTATCTCTCATCTTTCATTTTTTTCGATGAAATTGTCGAGATACCAGTTTTTCGATAAAATTCTCGAGATATCTTTAGTTTTTACACATGGGATTACTCCTGAATGGGTCAGTCACAACAGGTGTTTTGTAAAAAAATGCATATTGATGTTCCATGCAATGCACGAGCATCTTTCAAGTACTTATATAACGCAAATCACGAGAAGGAAGTGACATTTTTTTACACAACCACGTCAACATGGCATGTAAATCACTAGCTAAAGTGTAATGCCATTATACTTATATCCCGATGCAAAAGGTTGAGTACATGTCCGAAGAGTAGAGGCGCACACACACACTCTGTCTCTCAGAATGTCTCTCACACACAAGTTGCGTGACGCCCACTTAAGCAGACACGTATGTTACAATTTGTGCACCCGCGGGTACACATGATGGTGCGTATTTATTTAAGCTGGACGACGAACCCAAACAGAAGCTGCATTCATTCCCCTCCTTCCGCCTCTTCTCTAGTTGCCGTAGCCCGGTAGCCATGGTCCGACTGAAGGTAATGACATATGCCATACTCCCGCTGGAGCGGCGCTTTAATCTGGAAATTTTAGTGGTCATGCATGCATCTTTTTGTGCTAGCACTCCTATATAAGGGTTGATTGGTCGCTTTCCGCGGACGTGCACGGGCGGTGGAAGAGGAAGGAGAAGGGAAGCGGGCTGTGGAGTAACCTTTCTTTACCACATTTTCTTAGGAAACTGAGTGCAATAATTGAGTAGTTTTGTAAACTACCAGTACTACACCTGAAACGGTTCAAAACCAATACCACCACCACGCCCGCGTCTGACCGCCCTGGCCAACCCAACCCCCCTCCCTTGCCGGTGCGCGCTTCCCGTGTGTAATGGTCAGCGTCGCCGTGGAACATCAGTGCCGCATTAATGCCCGGCCAGAGAGGAGGCGACCTCTCACTGGCGCCGGCTTTGAAGTAGCGCGGCGGCTGAGAGAGCGCCGCTTCCCGGTGCACGCAACTGCTCCGCGTCGACGCTGGCCATAGTTTGGATGAGTCTCCATCGTGGGGAGCCACATTAACAGTGATGATATGGACTCCCATTGCCCATAGTTATGGATCGTTCCATCTATGAAGAACACGCGGGACTGGAACTACGAGACGGACATGTACCTAGGAGTGGACGTATGAACCTGAGTAATGTAGCGCAAAAGTAAAGTAGAAAGGCACAAATAGTATGAACATGCGTGGAATATAGGCATTTGTCTCTTACTACCACTAAATGTTGTACGTGCAATGCCCGGTGATGTTATGTGGTACGTGCCTAAGTACTCTACTACTACTATATCAATTGGAGGCACATATTAGGTTTTATATTTGTTTACGTGTACGCCCTGAGACCTTCCAACTAGATTTGTCTTTCTCTCCGGGTCGCACTTTGTATCGTTCATACCACTAGTACTACTACGTGTGGTCTCCAACCTAGAAGTGGAAGAAGTGGAGACGCTCTACCACGCTGTTCATGTCCCACTCCTTTTGCTGACATGTGGGACATCCAGCACATGCCGTGTTTGGCACTCCTTCGTCGTAAGAGTTAAAATGCTAGCATTCATCAGAAATAGAAAATAAATATAAATCAGTAGTGATACTATACCACACGGTTTACTTGCTCCTCGATATCGGAAAGAATACTTCCGTTCACCGACATGTGGGACGTCGACCATCCTGGTCCACTTGCCATGCCCGCAGAACTGCAAGGGAGAGTCACCTCGGTCGTCACGCCACAATAATTATTAATGAGCCATCAAATCACAGGCCCAACCTTTCCCACTGTGAAGTTGCTCAAACGAAGGAACCATCGTGACTTCGTTGAATTCCGCTTCTTGAAGGAAACTACTGTACCATTAGTACTGCTAGCTACCGTAGTTACTCCCGCAGAGGCCTCATTTGGTTCATAGGATAGGAATTTTATAGGAATATGAAAACCATAGGAAGTGAGATGACATGCATCTCAATTCCTATAGAGAAAGAGATGCCATTTGATGCCTAGGATAGGAATTTTTCCATTGAGTCTAGGCTAATGTACTGGCAATTTGCTCTAAAAACTACAGTAGTAACTAGTATTGGTACATGCTCGTAATTAATTAAACAAATGTACGGGCGACACAGACACACACACTAACTACTAGTACTACTACTTCTCACATGCTGGCCAGACACCGTCGTTCTCCTACTCGGCTTTGTCGGCGACACCCCACCGTGCTTGGATCTCCGTCGACCTCTCCGCAGCAGCGCGTGCATCCTCTTCTTTCTTGCGGCGGCAGGCCTCTCTCTTCTTGAGTGCTTTCTGAATTTTCCGCTCCCTCTGTATGACTTTGGCCGCCTCTTGCTCTACCTCCCATTCGGCCATGGCAGCTTCAAATTCCGCCCATATAGGTGTGAGGTCGCGAGCGGCGATGAACCTGGCACGGCGGAATGCCATCGCTTCCCTACCATTCTGTGTGCGGTCGTGGGCGGTGAGGAACACGGCGCAGTGGGATGCCATCACTTCCTTACCGGTTAGTGTGCGGCGCGGTGGCATGAACGATGCTTGGTGACAACTCTTGGGTGGAGTGGCCGGAAAACCACATAGTGCATTGGTTTGTCAAGAGCTCAAGGACAGAAGATGAAGGAAGTTTGGATTCCCCTTCAATCCTGGTCATTTATTACCGAGTAAAATGCATTGGCGGTCGTTGAACTTGTCTTGATAGCTCACTTTGATCATTGTATACAAGATATGGTGATTATACGGTCACTCGCTCAGCGTATAGCTCCGTATTTGTCTGGTTGACCAGTCAAACAGTCCGCATGCGCCTCCTCAGCTCGTGTTCTTTATCTATCTATCTATCTATGCGGGCCTACCTGTCAGCGTAGAAAGAAATAAAAACCAAAATTATGCTTATGTGAGGAACAAAACCAAAGACTCGTCACTACAACGCACACTCATCATCCAAATGAAAATGAAATACTTTACATTAAATGCACAAATGGTTTTTTTATATTATACGTGATGCACACATTAGCGCACACCGTCCATAGAGGAAAGTAGCATGTACGCGTGCAGACACTCACACTCACGCTGTCAAACCAATGCATGCACGTCACCCTCTCAATCAAGGTCCTGCTCATGGCGCAACGCAAACGGCGAGCCCATCACCTGCACACCCCGGTGGTGCGTGACATTACTGTTTAGATGTTTGCTAGAGGCCTCCATGAACACCGAGCATGTATTCACCTGGCTCAACACCAATGGTCATACTCGTGACTCGGTGCCTTGCTCATGTATATCGTCCATCACAACGACAATCTATAAAACAGCCTAGCTAGAGAGGGTACTATGGCACGGAGTATGTACTATCGTGAGTGACCGATTGTTGGTGTGGAACGACACCTATGGGATCACAAGAATCCCTACTATGGTTGCCGGGGTGCAGGGTTGCGAGTAGAGCAGGGCTAGTAGAAAGCACAAGGATCGTTTACCCAGGTTTGGGCCGTGAGGATGCGTAAAACCCTAGTCCTGCTTTGGTGGGTGTATTTCTGAGAGTTCTTAAGCTCTCGAACTAGATGTGGTCAGCGTGTGGTTCGAAAGAGCCGAATCCCCCTCCTCGTCGCCTCAGGCCTCCTTTTATAGGAAAAAGGGGTTGCCACAGTGGCACACAGGAGGTGGAAAGGTCTACAGTGACATGAGGTTATCCCTCGTATTGCAGGACAAGGTGCATTTAATGCATCGCTTAGGTGTCCTCTTGCTTTATTGGGGACGGGGGCGATGCTGTCCCGTCCGTCGCCACTGCTCCTCGCTTCGACATGCGCCTTGGCCAGGGATGCGTGCGGTGCCATGTAGGCAGGCAGGCGAGCAGCTGAGTTGGTGCAGTGGTGGAGCCTTCACGAAGATCTGCATGCCGCCACGCAGGCGCTTGATGAGTTGGCCTGGGAGCTGCATGTTGCTACGCAGGTGCCTGCCCAGCTGGTTGGGCTGGCAGCTGCATGTGAACGGCGATGGAAGCTTGGTTGATTTGGGCTTACCGACGTCTTTGGCAAGGGCCTTGTCGGGTGGCCCAGCAAGGGTCTCGCCATGGCGTGTTGTCGTCCCCGGCAAGGATCTTGCCGGGGGTCTGGTGGCCTTCCTTGGCAAGGATCTTGCCGAGAATCGTCATCTTCTAATCTGATCTTGAATATGTCTTCACAAAGATCTACACGCCACCACAGGGGTGCCTTCCCGAGCCCAGGCCCCATGCTGATGATGGCACTGGGGGCCGTGGTCTCAAGGGTGGCTCACTCTGTTGGTGCGGGGCGAGCTGTCCCGGCAAGAGTCTTGCCGGGGCTGCTGAGGCCACCTGACAAGGGTCTCACCGGGGGAACTTTCTTCGTCCCTCTGCTCTTTGTGGTCTAGGCCTTGGCATTGCTTTGATTGTCTTGGGCTTCAATCTTACTTTGGCTCACCTCCCTCCTTCTGCTTGGTGTGGCCGTGGGCGCGGCTCTGACTGCCCGTGCACAGGAAAAAGGGGTACAAAGATGCACCCCTATTTTTGTACACCGGCAGGAGCCCCCGGGCCTGGGCCACACATAAGCGCAACACGTTGTTGGGCCAGGCCCAAAACGGTGCGCGGGCAGGTGGGGCGTTTTTTATCGTGGTAAGATTCTTCACGCGCTCCGCGCCCCACGACCCGCGCGCGTGGCGTGGCGTGGAGGGGTGTGCGTGACGTGGGAGGCATGCGTGGGGCGGTTTCCACACACATGCGTCACATCGCAGTAAAGAGGCGGCTCACGTCTTCCCCGTAAAAAGAGGGAGGCGTGGAGGTGCGGCTCATTTACTGAGCGGGGTCGGGGTGCGGTCTTCAAGGCATCCACTCCCCACGATCATGGGGTGGGAAGAGGTCGCCTCACCCGTCCCCTCAGCTCTGCACGTCTGCCATGCGTCTTACATGCGCTTGTGGTGGCAAACGGTGGAGGCAAGAAACCGGGCTGCCGCTGGTTGGGGCGGCTGGTCGGTCCTGATTCCCCGCGCCTCGGGTGTCTGGATTGGCCGAGCGGGGCGGCCGAGCCTCAACCCTGTTCCTTTATAAAGAGGAGGAAAGGGGGGGATGGCACCCCGCATTCTTCCATCTTCTATCTCCCCCTGCTTCTGCTCCTTCCTCTCACCCGCCATGGAGAAAGGGAATCCCGGTCCTTCGACGGTGGCGGCGAGGGTTGCCGCTCAACTGTGCGTCCCTCCCCCTTCTGAACCCGTGGTGGTGGAACCGACCGTGAGGGGGAGGGGGAGGGGGTGAGGCCGTGGGCGAGGCCGGGGCAGAGGCCGTAGCGCTCGGGGAAGAGGAGGATGGGGCGACGCGCCGGCCTCGCCCCTGCCAATGATGCCCTTCCCGATAGAGGGCCATGTTGAAGACCAGCCTTGCGAGTTCTTCATCAGGCTCCGCCGGCCCCCGCGTCGTTGTCTTCGTCTCCCCACTCCGTTCGCTCGGGTGATGGAGCGTGCCCCGCCCAAGACCCTCAGGTTGCACATGAGGGGCTGCGGGAATGGGGGCACGCGGGTCGACGTCGACTTCCCGGCTCCTCGAGTTATGTATCTCCGCCGTCGATGGAAGACGTTCGCCCGCATCCACAGCCTGACGGCGGGGCTCGTCCTCTACTTCAAGTTAATGGAGGATGGCCTGCTCTCCATCAAGGTCTTCAGAGATTTTGGAACTCGTCTGAAAGGATGCGTGGAGAGCTCCTCTAATGGAGATTCTGACGATGGAAGCTCGTCCTCGAGCGAGAGCGATGAGGAGGACAGCGGGGACGAGTCGGACTAGGCATCGGACGCCCCGCGCCTGGGCGGGTGCGGCAGCAGCAGCATCTGCACCTGGCCGCTCCTCTGGCAGAAGCTAGCCGGGGGCAGGGCCAGCTCCTTGAACTTATTGGGGCTGTCTCCTTGGGCGGCTGGCGTCGTGAGGCTGTGGAAGAGGAAGAGGGCGGGCATCAAGGCTGTCAACTCGGAGTACTCGGGAACCAACACCTTCATCGCGTATTGTCAGTCCTGCCGCCTCGTCTTCCAGCTCCTTTCTCGGCACCGTCATCACTGGCCCGCCCGTGGGTGGCCACCGAGATGTTCTCTTGGTGCTATCTACTGCTCGTAGCTCCCCTAGGTGCCCCTTTTGCCCTTTCGCCTCCTTGACCTGCCTCCTGAGGAGAGGGACAAGAAAGGGATTATGAGCATCTTATCTCTTTTTTAGTTTGTAAGCCTGCGGGCCTTTGTTAAACTTCAAACTTGTAATCCCCTTGCTCATGTTTTTCATCTCGCACGAACTGTACGTGTATGGGACGTTTTTAATGAAAAAGGGATGCTTGCCAGGTTTTTCGTTCGCTGTCGGATTTCGGGTTCCAGCAGACCCTTAAGGTTCGAACTCCGGGGTGCGCACGGAGATCTTTCCCCTACCGACTCGCA
Organism: Triticum urartu; assembly: GCF_003073215.2. NCBI lineage: Eukaryota > Viridiplantae > Streptophyta > Magnoliopsida > Poales > Poaceae > Triticum > Triticum urartu. Next base: position 234,733,628 of record NC_053026.1, read on the forward strand.
CTTCTATGGCTCGCAAGAAATCTAGGCTGGAAAGAAGAACACACAGAGGACACAAGGTTTATAATGGTTCAGTCCACCGATGTGGTGTAATTCCCTACTCCAGTGTGTGGTGTTGTGGATTGCCTCAGGGGCTGATGATGAACAATACAGGGGGAAGAACGGCCTCCCGAGAGGTGTTCTTGAGCTGGTGTGGTATGTTCTGCTTTGTCTGGATCTCTCTCTCTCTCTCTCTTTTTCTTCTCTCTTTCTTTCTCTTCCTTTTTCCTCCTTCTTCTTTTCTCTATATCTTCTCCTTCCATGGTGGCTAGTCCTACTTATAGAGGCCCTGGTCCTCTTCCCAAAATGCGAGCAGCAAGGGCGCCAACAATTGGCCATTTTGAAGGGGAACATCTAGTACAAGCTATCCTGACCAAAGGTGGTCTTCGGCTGCCAAAAGCACTGGTGATGACGCCGTCTTGGGCTCCACGATGACCTCCATCCTGCCGCTCTGCTGGTCATGGTCTCGTTGCACCGGAATGGTAACCTTTGCCCGATGCCTTGGCCTGTGCTTGCTCCCTTTGCACCGAAGGGGAAACAAGGACACTGTGCAAGCCGGCACTCGCCTAGCGCCCGCCTAATCTCGATCATCATGGCTTGCGTCACGGGCTCCTCGCGAGGCACCCCTGCCTTGATCTCTCCTCCTCCTCGCGAGCCTGCCTAATGAGGCTGCTCCTGAGGTAGCCTCCTGTCATCTGCCCCGCAAGGCTTGGCCCCTTGCGAGGGTCTTGAGCTTGAGTTGATGAAGCTGGGCCGCACTGGGCCCCCACTCGAGCCATGCCGCAGGCCGCAGGCAGGCAAGTCTAGGGACCCCCATTTCCAGAACGCCGACAGTAGCCCCCGGGCCCAAGGCGCACCCGGGCTTGGCATAGCAGAGAAGCTAAGGGGCAAGCGCGAAGCACCGCAGGCCCCAATAGCCTGCGGCCTCGGGCGCCGCGTGGCAATTGGTTGGACGCGGGCGTCTGCGCTTCCCCATGACGCCTCAACAACCGCTCGACTTGTCAAGTCCCTACATGCAGAGAAATGGGTCATGATTACCTGTGATCGTGGTGGCTGGCTATTGGCCTTCTCCGGCTATAAGTACGGGGCGCTTGAGCCTCGTTAGCTTATCCCTTCCTGCTACTCCTTTCCTCCCTCTTCCTCGTCATTGCTTCTCTTTACGCCAATGGCACCAATCCGTCAGTTTTCTGCAGAAGAGAAAGGAAAGGCCCCCCGAGAAGGCCCTGACCCTCTTCCGCCGAAGAAACGACTAGTCCCCTGCCGCAGAGATGAGGGTGCTTGGCAGGAGGCGCCGAGGCCCTGGTACGAGCGGCCGCCGCCTGGGTTTCCACTGCCCTTGTACGCTCGAATCGAGGGCCCTGGGGAAGAGGGCGTCGAGCGACACTGACGGTGCCGCCGCCGACGCCGGTGAGTCACGGAGGTGCGCGTCGTTCCTCCTGGAGTCCACGCCGAGGGTTCCTCCTGTGAGCTCGTGCTTCACGCCGCAATGCCCCCATGCTCTTGGATCCGTCATCCTCCCTCCTTTGCCTTCGAGATGCCACCGAGCGGGTCTCTGGAGCTCTGGCTGCAGCACGCCGACTGCAGCACCCTCACGACCGGAGCGGAGGTCACGGTCATCGCTCCGAGCAAGGTCTACATGACCCGGGGCTGGGGTGAGATCGCCCGGGTCTGCCGCACGGAGGGTGCCCTTGTAATTCATCTTGAATACGACGGCGCCTCCCTGATGTTCTTCAAGTTCTTTGATGCTGACGGACGCTGGATGGAGTGCTGCCCCAAGGAAAGCGGCAAGGGCATCGGACTGGCGAGGACCTGGCCTGCCCATCGGCCCTCCAGCAGCTCTTCAGGCGGCAGCGGAGGAGCTGGGGAGTCCAGCGGCTCCCCCGAGCTTCTCGTGACTCCGAAGACGAGCGACGATAGCTACCAGCCTCCGAGCTCGCGCCGTGCTCGGAGTAGGGCAACTGCATCGGGCCGCCGACACCACTGATCTAGGTGGGGTTGGCGCCGGCGCCGGGCAGTCCACTTTTGATGATGGTGTCGCTTGCAAAGGCGCGGGCAATCAATGTTCCTTAGGATTAGCACCTTTTGTTCCCTGCGAGGAATCGAAGCAACACCCCGCGGGGGTATGTAAGGCGCCTGCCATGTCTTTTTTGAACATTATATCCCTAATATGAATTGATGCGAGATGCTTGTCCTGTCCCGGCTCGGCTCCCCCTTTCTATCCTCACGAGGACTTGGCGCTCTACGCTGACAGGTCCTAGTCCCCAGGTAGGTTTCAGCGTCGCTGGTATGCCAGGTCGCGATGCCATGGTCAAGGCCAGGAGGTGAGCGGCCCGAGGTCCGGTAAGAGCCCCCGAGTCGCGATGCTTGGGAGGTCCCCTTTAGCGCTCGAGCAGCCTTCGCTGGGCGAGAAAGGAAGGCAACGTCGTCGTGACAGAGCTACACTAGGCGAGGGTTTGGTGCTGCGTTGGTCCAACTCCTGTAAGGGCGTGACTTTTCTTTTTAGTTTGGGGTAGTTCTTCGACGGGGCGCTCGACCCGAGTGGCGGTAGCTGAGGCGCGGCTGGGTTAGGTCCTCGCGAGCTTCTTCCCACTTCCCCACACTTTCCTTAATGCTCTACATCCTCAGGTCCCGGCCCTCGAGCAAGCTCAGCCGCCGCTGGTATGACAGGTCGTGATGCCATGGGTCAAGGCCAGGGGGTGAGGGCTGGAGAGCCAGTAGGAGCCCATGAGTCGCGATGCTCAGGCGCCCCCCTTTTAACGTGCAAGCGGTCCGTGCCGGAGAAAGGGAGAGATAGATCGCGATGTCCCCAACGTTGCTCCTGGAGTGAGTCCTGCATACCAATCACAAGGAGAGACAAGACCTGTCGCTACGGTTGCCAGCCAACCATTGGTCGCTCCGAGGGAGTGATTGGGGCACTGAGGGCCTGGTGAGGTGGCACTTTACGGGGCTGCCGCGGCCAGAGCTCGACCACTCAGATTTATCTGCGTTGCAGGGACGGACCCGTACGTAGACGTCATGCCAGAGCGAGCGGCTCCATGGGTAGGTGTCAATCGAGCAGGCGATTAGGTCAGGTATGTTAAGTACGAAGGAGCAAATTCATTTCAAGTAGATGCGGGAAAAGCAAACGCTGCTGGGCCAGGCCCGAGCAGTTTGGGGATGATGCAGCCCGAGGGGCGCCCCCAACAAGGTAGGTAAAGTATGTAAGTAAAACGGATACGTGCCGCAGGGACGGACCCACGCGACCTGGGAACGACGCGGCCCTATGGGCTCTCCCAGCTAAAAATGGAACTTGAAAGATGTCACCTGATGCCGTTGAAGATGAAGTGACGCTGAAGAAGTGGGCGACGCGTGGTGAAGATGTCGACCCTCACGAGCCCCCAGGCCCAGGAGCCTCAGGAGGCTCCGGGGGCACAGGTAGGTCTTCAAGGGCCATCTCCACCTCCGCCAGGACCGCACAATGCCTGACTTCCTGAGCCTCCAGAATGCTCCTCAGCAGGCGCTGATGAGCGGCGACCGCGTTCGGCAGGCCGAAAGGCATGCGAACGTAGCTGTGAGGTGGACCCTCGCAACACCCCACGCGCGAAGGCCAGAGGCGCTCCTGAGACGTGGCTTGGTTGAGCCCTGGCACAACGATGCAGACGCGCAGCCCACCATCCTCGCCTGGATGTGGGGCCACGACGGGCAAGCGACGACTGCCGTGCATGACTCTCGACTCCTGTAGCTCCTAGATGTTTCCCGCGATGAACTCCTGAGGGTTTGGTCTTCCTTGCCTCATACCTTCATGGGGGAAACGTGCCTGGAAGCACCCCTCAAAGTGGTGCCCGAGCGCCTCCCTCGTGACCTTGGCAAAGTCGGTGGCTCTCTAAGAAAGAGTCCCCGAGCCCTACCTGAGGAGGGCGCCGGGCGCGCTTTCCTATGCAACAGAGGGTGGCGCTCCCTGAACGGGCATGAATCCTGACGCAACGCCTCCGGAGGGGCCTGCCTCCTTATGGCTTGGGCCAGGCGAGGCCTTCTTCTTCTTAAGGGTCGCCTCGGGAAGTCTTCCGCTCCTGTGATCTGGGTCTTCGATTGCTGCGGCTTGGAACGCACGCTCAAGTGAACACATCGCGTCCCTTTCCTCACAGGGTACGGTGATGACTCCACCGCTTCCTGGCATCTTGAGGACATTGTAGCCATGGTGAGTCACTGCCATGAACTTGGCTAGGGCTGGGTACCCGAGGATGGCGTTGTATGGCAGGCGAATGTGGGCGACATCGAAGTCAATGAGCTCGGTGCGGTAGTTGTTGCGCTGCCCGAAGCTGACTGGCAGGCGAACTTGCCCTATCAGAACGGTGGAACCATCAGTGACTCCTGAGAAAGGCCTGGTCGGCTAGAGCTGATCATACGGCACCATCACAGCTACACACGCGGTTGATTCATTTTAATTAAGTTAAGTGTCAAGTTTTCTACAACCGGATATTAACAAATTCCCATTTGCCACATAACCGCGGGCATGGCTTTCAAAAGTTCAAAGCCTGCAGGGGTGTCCCGACTTAGCCCATCACAAGCTCTCACGGTCAACGAAGGATATTCCTTCTCCTAGGAAGACCCGATCAGGCTCGGAATCCCGGTTACAAGACATTTCGACAATGGTAAAACAAGACCAGCAAAGTCCCCGATGTGCCGACAATCCCGATAGGAGTCGCACATATCTCGTTCTCAGGGCAACACCGGATGAGACAAGCTACGAGTAAAACCAGACCTCGAGTTTCCCCGAGGTGGCCCCGCAGCGACTCGGTTCAGACCAACACTTAGAGAAGCACTGGCCCGGGGGGGTTAAAATAAAGATGACCCTCGGCTTGGCCGACCCAAGGGAAAGATATAGGTTGTTAGGAAAATGTAAAACCATGGTTGGGCCTTGCTGGACGAGTTTTATTCAAAGCGAACTGTCAAGGGGTTCCCATAACACCCAACCGCGTAAGGAACGCAAAATCAAGGAACATAACACCGGTATGACGGAAACTAGGGCGGCAAGAGTGGAACAAAACACCAGGCATAAGGCCGACCCTTCCACCCTTTACCAAGTATATGGATGCATTAATTAAAATAAGAGATATTGTGATATCCCAACATATCCATGTTCCAACAAGGAACAGACTTCATCTTCACCTGCAACTAGTAACGCTATAAGAGGGGCTGAGCAAAGCGGTAACATAGCCAAACAACGATTTTCTAGGAAAAGGTGGGTTAGAGGCTTGACATGGCAATATGGGAGTCATGATATAGCAAGTGGTAGGTAGCACGGCATAGAGATAGAATGAACAACTAGCAAGCAAAGATAGAAGTGATTTCGAGGGTATGGTCATCTTGCCTGAGATCCCGCAAGGAATAAGAACGAGTCCATGAATAAGACACACGTACGTAGTCGAACAAATCCTCACAACTCCAGAACGAAACCGAAGCTAACAAGAGAAGCAACCCGGAAAGAAGCAAACAACATAGTAAACAACCATCACATAAGCATGGCATGATGCACAACCAAGTATGGTGCATGTCCGGTTTAATGAGGTATGGCATGGCAAAGTGCACAAACAATACTACAAATTAAGTGGAGCTCAATACGCAATGAGTTGCATATTGACGGAACACCACATTCAAGTTATTTAGTTCGATCTCGTTTATGTACCCAACAATATTAAATGTTGTTAAACAAGCCAAGGGGTGAAGCATAAGTAAATTAACTATCTAGTCAAGTTTAAATGAGCCCGGAAACAACAAACATCAATTCCGAAAAATCCTCATATGCAAATTATGGATTTGGTATTGTTCTGCCCTAAACCATATTTTAAATTTTTTGACCATGCAAAGTAATGCCACCATGTTAAACTATGCATCTTTCTACCCCATTTACATATAAAGTTTATTAAATTTGGAGCTGCGGTTATTTAGTTATGAATTAAATCATTTTAGCATGACATTATGCAAAATAAACACAAACAACATTTTAAACATTTTAAACATGCATGAAAGTTGGATATTGTGAAACTAGATGAAATTCTAGTCCTTTTTTCATATATAAATAATTTTAATCCGATGCACCATTTGTGAGTTATTAAATGCATGAACTAGGGGGACTTTTCTGCAAAACTGGCAAACTCTGGGAAAATACCTAAATCACAGAGCCTAAAAAAACTACACGGGCCGGAGCTGTTCGCGGGCCTAGCATGCATAGGAGAGGGGCTAGGCGCTGCTCACCATGGGCCATGGTCCAGATATGTGGAGAAGAGGCAGGTGGGCCGGTTGGGATGCTGGGCCTCGGGTGGGTCGCGGCCCACGGGGCCTAGAGGCAGCTCGTCCTCCTCCCCGATCCCACAGGATCGACGGAAGGAAGGGGTGGCGATGGCCGGTGATGCACCAACATCAGCGAGGCTGGAGGTGGCCGAGGAAGGTCGGGACGGGTAGATCAGGCCATGGGGAACCGGATCCGGACGCCGGCGATGGTCGGAGGGAGCTTTGGCGCGGGGGGACATGCGAGCAGGGGCGTCGAGCGCGGGGCGTCGGTGATGGTCGAGGGAGGTCCGGAGGCGAGCTGTTGGGCGTCGTGGAACTAGACGGTGCAGGGGCGCGCTACTCCGATGATGGCGGTGTCCGGCACAGGCGCGAGGCGACGGGGTCAGCACGGTGGTGTGGGTGCGAGGCGGCGGTGTCGGGACTCCCAGGCGGCAGGGCTGGAGCAGTGAGACGGGACGGGCGGCGAGCGCGGGCGGTGCTCGGGCCCCGGATGGGCTCGGGCGGGCCCCACACGGGCCTGAGCTGGCCGCGGTGCATGGGGGCGCTGGAAGGGTGAGGCGGAGCTGCAGGATTGGCGGGGTTGCACCGGCGGCGGCACCAAGTGGAGGACAGGGGCTGGAGCAGCATGGAATCTGAGGTGGGGGGGGCTAGAGGTAGGGGTAGGGTTTAGGCTGCCAAATCTGGAAGGGGTGGTCTATATATAGACACAGGGACTAGGTTAGGGGGATTTGGGGGCTTCCGGAGTCCTCCGATCGTGATCCGACGGCTCCGGTCGGAGGGGAGGGGGTAGATGGGCTAGGTGGGTTGCGGAGAGTGCGATGGGCTGAGAGTTGAGAAGAGAAGGCAGCCCGACAACAGTTTCCGGATACGGAAAACGTCTGACGGTTTGACTAACTATATTGTCACTATAGTTATTCGTTGGGGCATCAACTGGACTCCGAACGCGATGAAATTTGACAGGCGGTCTACGTACACTAAAATAAGACCGCACGCCAATTTTCAACCCATTCCGAGAACATTTTCCGGCCACTTATAGAACAATATTTCGGACTTGCCGCGGGCGCGTGCAAGTGTGTCTGGGCTCCGAACTAACAACTGAAGGAACGGGGAGACCCGGGTGGATGTAAGTTTTGAAAACATGCCGATGCAATGCGGATGATGACATGGCAAGATGCAACACGCAAGCAAATGACAAGGCAACAACAGTGAATAACTGGAAGACACCTGGCGCATCGGTCTCGGGGCGTCACAATACATGAGTCCACACTAGCTTAACACAAATACACTAGGAGCATGCATGAGAACAGCATGCATGAAGAGGGGTGCTGGGATCACCATGCAGGAAGAGGGAACAACTATGCTGAGATGAGAATGCAACTAAACACACTATGGCGAGCATTCACAACTGACACGTTCGAGTTGTGCTTGGCTCTTCGCCTCTTCGAGAAGACGAACAATGATGCTACTACTACTTCTATAGTATCGAATCCACTGCTGCATGTCCATCCACCGCGTGCGGGAGGGATAGCTTGTTGCAGTACTCTATAAGGCTAGTTGTAATGGGAGTATCATAGGTAGTACTCCCTCCATTCCTAAATATTTGTCTTTCTAGAGATTTCAACAAGTGACTACATACGGAGCAAAATGAGTGAATCTACACTCTAAAATATGTATATATACATCTGTATGTGGTAGTCCATTTGAAATATCTGAAAAGACAAATATTTAGGAACGAAGGGAGTATCATGCATGCCAACTAGGCAAATTTGATGAGGTGGCATAGAAGTAAATAAAGAAAGAGAGGGTTGAGTATCATATTAAATGTTGTGCTACTATGTGTCATGCAAGCTAATAAATGAAGTCATCGATGATACTAACATATGATACTATGCACTACGTATGTGTAGTAGCATACACTAGATCATATGCATGATACTAGTATTCCATTAATTACGACCAGCCTAAGCAAAAGCTTGTCCTCATCTGCGAGCCACCACGCGCATGGGCGAGGGAGAAGGCGTGTAGCAGTAAAATCAAGCTTCTCCTTGTTGTACGAGTTGACGCGACACATCACAGCACTGGACCCACATGGTTGCCTCTAAACCTGGTTGAAAGACCCGCAGTGTACAATATATTTGCTGCAACCTCTAACATTTACCCCGCCAGAAATTAAAATATATATTCTTGTCTTGACCAGATGAGCATGCAAACTACAATCACTAGGATGATAGGTAGGGACAGAAGATTATTTTAATAAAAAAAGCATGGAGCCGAACCCAATGATTTTAAGCATACAGGCACGATACACGCAATCCTAGACTACTCTACACATGAAACAACCACACGAGCGTCCGGGCTGCGCTTGGCTCTTCGCCTCTTCAGGAAGTCGAACAATATGATGGAGTACTACTGTAGTGGAGGAGTACTATAGTATGCTTATGGCCATCTGACACCGAATGATCTGCTGCATGTCCACCGCGTGCGGGAGGGAGAGCGTGTAGCGAAAGCTTCTCCTAGTCCTACCAGCCACCACGCTCATGGGCGAGGGAGGGACATAGCTTCATTGACTTAATGCTCCTGCCTTTGCGTGTATGACAGGTGGGCCCAATAGGTGGGTGGCCCACCTATCATGCAGCCAAAGGCAGGTGCGGTTAACACGAGAGGGTGTTGTAGTAGTCAAACTTCTTGTTGTACGTGTTGATGCGACACAACAAAGCGCTGCACTCGATATATTTCAAAAATTTGCGTTTACCGATGATTTAATTACAACGCATGCATGCATGTCAAGACTCTCCTTTTGATACTTGCATGTGTTGATTTAATGCACCTTGCCAAATTTTGACTATAAATTTAACTAACCAAATGTTCATGCATGTCACCAAAAATTACATCATTGAAAACTATGTTCAAATACGAATCAAGCGATATAATTTTTGTTAACATGCACTAACATTTTGTCAGTTAAATATTTGGTCAAAATTTAGCACCAACAACAAAGGGGCCCAATAAATATTGTACTCTCACATTTAGTTTTAAGGGTACTCCCACATAGAAAATATAAATAATAATGCATGTTGGGGAAGCCCACGTTTCCGATAATTTTAGCCGTGGGCTTGTTCACCAATTTTAGGAGGGGTGGTTGTTCATTTAATGGAGGGTCTTGTACCAGACTTGAATGATACAAAGTGCGACTTGGCACACCGTAACACCACTTGGAATAAGCAGGTAGCTATCTCAAAAAACAATCAACAACTAAAAAACTGGCAACCTAGCACGTACACAATTTTAAATGATTGTTTTGATGGAGTGAAAAAGGAAAACTACCCCACTACCTATATATATATAGGCCGGAGCCTCCGCGCTTGCTTGCTAGGGTTGCTCCATTCACACACTCTCATCCTCTCCAGATCTAAACAAGATAGCGGTGGTAACACTGTCTTTCTCTTTCAAAAAACACTGTCTTTCTATCCTCACCACTGGTTACAGATTCGGACGTATCCCCCTCCGCCGGTGAAGGGGGGGAGGGGTAGCTGAGGGAGTCCTGGATTAGGGGGTGTTCGGATAGCCGGACTATACCTTCGGCCGGACTCCTGGACTATGAAGATACAAGATTGAAGACTCCGTCCTGTGTCCGGAAGGGACTTTCCTTGGCGTGGAAGGCAAGCTTGGCGATACGGATGTTCAGATGTCCTACCATTGTAACCGACTCTATGTAACCCTAACCCTATCCGGTGTCTATATAAAACGGAGGGTTTTAGTCCGTAGGACAACATACACATCAACAATCATACCATAGGCTAGCTTCTATGGTTTAGCCTCCTCAATCTCGTGGTAGACCTACTCTTGTACTACCCATATCATCAATATTAATCAAGTAGGACATAGGGTTTTACCTCCATCGAGAGGGCCCGAACCTGGGTAAAACTTCGTGTCCCTTGCCTCCTGTTACCATCCGGCCTAGACGCATAGTTCGGGACCCCCTACCCGAGATCCGCCGGTTTTGACACCGACATTGGTGCTTTCATTAAGAGTTCCTCTGTGTCGTCGCCGTCAGGCTCGATGGCTCCTACGATTATCGATAGCGATGCAGTCCAGGGTGAGACCTTCCTCCCCGGACAGATCTTCGTCTTCGGTGGCTTCGCACTGCGGGCCAATTCACTTGGCGACCTGGAGCAGATCGAAAGCTACGCCCCTGGCCGTCATGTCAGATTTGGAAGTTTAAACTACATGGCTGACATCCGTGGGGACTTGATCCTCGACGGATTCGAGCCACTACCGATCGCGCCGCACTGTCCCGACGAGCATGATCTAGCTCTGCCGCCGAACAGTGCCTTGGAGGCTGCACCCGCATCGGCTCCGATCCTTAATTCGGAGCCAACTGCGCCGATCGAGGATGGGCGGTTGGACGCCGCCTCGGGGGCTACGATCCCAATGGCGATTGAGACGAACACTAGCCCCGCACTCCGCGAGACTCATGACTCCAAGGAGCCGGACTCCTTTCCGGACTCCGAACCCTCCGCGCCCCGGCCAGTCGAATCCGATTGGGCGCCGATCATGGAGTTTACTACAGCGGACATCTTTCAGCACTCGCCTTTTGGCGATATTCTGAAGTCACTGAAGTCTCTCTCTTTATCAGGAGATCCCTGGCCAGACTGCGGCCAGCGAGGTTGGGATTCGGACGATGAAGAAATTCAAAGCCCACCCACCACCCACTTTGTAGCCACTGTCGATGACTTAACCGACATGCTCGACTTCGACTCCGAAGACATCGACGGTATGGACGCCAATGAAGGAGATGATGAAGAACCAGCGCCTATTAGGCCCTGGAAAGCCACCTCGTCATATGACATATACATGGTGGACACCCCAAAAGAGGGAGACGGCGATGGAACAGCGGAGGATGACCCCTCCAAGAAACAGCCTAAGCGCCGGCGCCAACGGCGCCGCTCAAAATCCCGCCAAAACAAACACGGTGATTCCAGCACGGGAGATAATAATACTCCGGAAAGCGCCAAAGAAAACCCCCTCCAGCAATATTTAGCACAGGAGGATGGAGAAACCAGCCCTCATGAGAGAGCAGCAGACAGAGAGGTCGAGGACGACAATTATATGCCTCCCTCCAAAGATGAGGCAAGCCTCGACGACGACGAACTCGTCGTGCCAGAGGATCCCGTCGAACAAAAGAGTTTTCAACGCAGGCTTATGGCCACGGCAAGAAGTCTCAAGAAAAAACAGCAACAGCTTAGAGCTGATCAAGATTTGCTAGTCGACAGATGGACTGAAGTCCTTGCGGCCGAAGAGCATAAACTCGAACACCCCTCCAAGAGCTACCCAAAGCGTAGGTTGCTACCCCAATTAGAGGAGGAAGCACTTGATGCGGCCGACCGGCCACCTCGTACCCCGTACCAAGGCACGGGAATATGCACCGGGCTTATGAGATATGTTGGAGGACAAGGCTAGACAAACAAGATCGATCTATGGATCGCGTGGGAGCCCCACGGCTCGAGACGGCATCCGTCACGCCGGCCACAAATTCGATAGGGCCGAACACAGTAGACAAGGCTCACTGGAGCTACGTCATGATATAGCCCAGTACAGAGGCGCCGCACACCCACTCTCCTTCATAGACGAAATAATGGATCATCAAATCCCCGAGGGTTTCAAATCCGTAAACATCGAATCATATGATGGCACAACAGATCCTGCGGTATGGATTGAGGATTATCTCCTTCATATCCACATGGCCCGCGGCGATGATTTCCACGCCATCAAATACCTCCCACTCAAGCTTAAAGGACCAGCTAGGCATTGGTTTAATAGCTTGCCAACAGGATCAATAAGTTGTTGGGAGGACCTGGAAGCCGCATTCCTCGACAATTTCCAGGGCACTTATGTGCGACCCCCAGACGCCGATGACCTAAGTCACGTAATTCAGCAACCAGATGAATCAGCCAGGCAATTCTGGACACAGTTCCTAACAAAGAAAAATCAAATAGTCAACTGTCCGGACGTTGAGGCCCTAGCAGCCTTCAAGCACAATATCCGTGACGAGTGGCTGGCCCGGCACCTTGGACAGGAAAAGCCAAAATCTATGGCAGCACTCACGACACTCATGACCCGCTTTTGCGCAGGAGAAGACAGCTGGCTTGCTCGTAGCAACAATATAACCAAGAACCCTGGTAATTCGGACACCAAGGACAGTAGTGGCAGGTCGCGTCAAACCAAGCAGAAGCGCCGCATTAACGGCGACAATGCTGAGGATACGACAGTTAATGCCGGATTCAGAGGCTCCAAATCTGGTCAACGGAAAAAGGCATTCAAAAGGAATCCTAGGGGCCCGTCCAGTTTGGACCGAATACTCGACCGCTTATGCCAGATACATGGCACCCCCGAAAAGCCGGCCAATCACACCAATAGGGATTGTTGGGTGTTCAAGCAGGCAGGCAAGTTAAACGCCGAAAACGAAGACATGGGGCTGCATAGCGATGACGACGAGGAGCCCCGGTCGCCGAACAACAGTGGACAGAAGGGTTTTCCCCCACAAGTGCGGACGGTGAACATGATATACGCAACCCACATCCCCAAGAGGGAGCGGAAGCACACGTTAAGGGACGTATACGCGATAGAGCCAGTCGCCCCAAAGTTCAACCCATGGTCCTCCTGCCCGATCACCTTTGATCGACGGGACCACCCCACTAGCACCCGTCACGGCGGCTTCACCGCATTGGTTCTAGACCCAATTATTGACGGATTTCATCTCACTAGAGTCCTTATGGACGGCGGCAGCAGCCTGAACCTGCTTTACCAGGATACAATGCGGAAAATGGGCATAGATCCCTCGAGGATTAAGCCCACCAAAACGACCTTTAAAGGCGTAATACCAGGTGTAGAGGCCAACTGTATACGCTCAGTCAGACTTGAAGTGGTCTTCGGATCTCCGGATAATTTCCGAAGCGAGGAGTTAATCTTCGACATAGTCCCATTTCGCAGTGGCTATCACGCACTGCTCGGGCGAACCGCATTCGCTAAGTTCAATGCGGTATCGCATTACGCATACCTTAAGCTCAAGATGCCAGGCCCTCGAGGAGTAATTACGGTCAATGGAAACACCGAACGCTCCCTCTGAACGGAGGAGCACCACGGCGGCCCTTGAGGCGGAAGTTCAAAGCAGCCTCTCCAGGCAGTTCTCCAGTCCGGCCACTAAACGACCGGACACCGTCAAGGGCGCCCGGAGTAACCTACAACAAGACCGCCTGGCACGATCCGAGCAGGCGTAGCAATGCGGCCCCAACCCCATCCCTCGCAAAAAGGCGACGTCAGTACTTCGCGTACATAACTACGCTCTAGAGATACCATGGGCACAGGGGGAGGGGCACCATCGCGGCACGCCCAAAACACGGCTTAAACCGTACCAGGGGTTGCCAATTTTTTTATGTTTTATTTACTTTCAGGACTCCATTGTTCGGACAGCCTGTTCGGTAGTTCAATTGCCGCACAAACGATGCAAGAACCAGGGAAGCAGACAAGCCACGCCGCATTACGGAACTCCCAGGTGGTCTCTATCACGAGCAGTATACATGTTTCGCATATTATTCCGCAGCTTGCCCCTGGAGCGGACATGTTACATAGTCCAACCTTTTGCTTATCGCATTATTTGTATCGTTCTGCTTTGATCGCAGCTCTTTTAATAAACAGTGCATAGCTTTTGTCTATTTTTGCATTACTTTTTTTTCATATATATATATATATATATATGTTCCTTAACGACAGGTTGCACCCATACACTTTGGTACGGCCAAAATACGCCAGGGGCTTCAGTACCCCTCAACATGGTGTGAGAAGTCCGAACACTTTAACAAGTGCGGCACCCCGAACTTATAGCATTATATGCATCGGCTCCGAATCATGTCTTGGGTCAATAGTTGGGTTTGCCCGACTCCTATGTTTTGGTGCCTTACGTTCTGCTATATCGGCTAAGGTAGCACTAGGAGAACCACTGCGAGTGTGCCCCGGTTGAGCTGGGTCGAGCACCTCAGTGGAGAAAGCTAAAACTGACCGTCATAATGAGGCGAGAGCTGATCGCTGTTCGAGAGGTCTTTTCGAGTCCTTAAAGACTTATGCCGCTTAGGGCGAGGAGCCGGCTCTGTCCGGCCAAGGCGTGGATAGCGCCCCGAACTCGGTTACCGAATACCAGGGGCTTCGCCGAAATTTAAAATTATAGAATTCTATGGCTAAGTGAGAGTGTTCACGCATTATAGTCCGATTGCCTCGTTCGTTTGGCTGAGCGCCTCCCTCGAAGGACCCAAACATGGGAAAAAGAGCCCTCAGATTTATCCCCGAACACCCCAGCACTAGCGGCACGGGGGCAGAAGCCGACGACTCACCATCTCTCAGAATTGATAAACAGCCGCACAGAAGGTAATATTTTAAATTCAAACAGCATTGCTTAAGCGCATATGAACAAGTTTTCAGCGCACAGGACAAAACGAGCGAGTTTTATTCAAAAATTACATCCATAGAACATTCATCCGCCACAAGGCGGGCACCCTTCAGAACATCCTTATAATAATTTTTGGGCTTGCGATGCTCTTTCCTCGGCGGTGGCCCGTCCTTCACAAGCTTCTCAGCATCCAGCTTGCCCCACTGCACCTTTGCACGGGCAAGGGCCCTACGGGCACCTTCAATGCAGACGGAGCGCTTGATGACTTCGAGCCTTGGACAGGCCTCCACCAACCGCCACACCAGCCCGAAATAGCTCCCAGGCTGAGCCTCTCCAGGCCACAGCCGAACTGTGAGGCCCTTCATGGCCTGTTCGGCCGCCTTGTGGAGCTCGACCAGTTGCTTCAACTGGTCGCTCAGGGGCACGGGGTGTCCGGCCTCAGCGTACTGAGACCAGAACACCTTCTCCGTCGAGCTGCCCTCCTCGGCTTGATAGAATGCGGCGGCATCAAATATACTCCAGGGAAGATCTGCGAACGCGCCTGGAGAACTCCGGATTCGGGTAAGTAACAAGTAACTCACGCTTATGTGTTTACTTTGCATAAAGAATGCCTTACCCGCTGCTATCTTCTTCACCTCATCCAACTCCTGGAGGGTCTTCTGGGATTCAGCCTTGGTAGACTTGGCACTTTCAGTAGCCGCCGTGAGCTCGGACGCTCACGTCCTTGAGTCACGCTCCAAACTCTCATGTTTTTCCATGAGAGCCTGGAGCTCTTGCCGCACCTTGCCAACCTCGGCCTCATACTTTTCTCACTCAGTGCGCTCCGTGGCCGACCTCTTCTCGGCCTCGAGCAGCCCTTGCTTCAGGGTCGCCACCTCAGACGTGGCCCCTACAATAGCCACGATACTCCTGTCATTTTTTGCAATTGCACCTTTTTATACACATTTATATAAGGTATTTCTTACCTTCACTGTCCTCGAGCTGCTTCTTGGCACGTCCGAGCTCTTGCTCGGACCGCTCGAGATCCTGCTTTAGCACGTCCACTTCCGCAGTCAGTGCGGCGGACGCCAGCAGGGAAGCCTGCACACGCATATTGACTTCTTTTTGTTAGACTCCTGCGAATTTTATTTGATCCTCTCTACGGCTTTTCTTCCCGAACGCCAAACAGAGCATCAGGGGCTACTGTCTATGCGGTAATGTTGTTTACACATTCTTTACTTACCTCAAAGCCTGTTAAAATGCCTGTACAAGCTTCAGTCAGTCCGTTCTTGGCGGACTGAATCTTCTGGACCACCGCGCTCATAATGGTGCGGTGCCCCTCGTCGATGGAGGCACCTTGGAGTGCCTCCAACAGATTGTCCGGCGCCTCCGGTTGGACGGAGGTCGCCAGCGCGGTGGGCTTGCTCCTCTTGGAAGGAGGTCCCCCGCTGGACTCTGGAACCTTTGAAGGTTTCGGAGCGGTGTCCAGCCTAGGGCCGGACTTGGAGCCCTGGGGGGTTTCGTCCCCTTTACTCCTGGAGTCTGGGAGGTCGCCTTGCGGTGCCTCCAGGACCACCTCCTCCCGGATTGGAACCTGTTGGGACAACACGTCGGTGTCGTCCGTAGGGCGGGGAGAGGAAGCCATCGGCAACGAGTTCTCGTCCGACGAGTCCAGTGAGCCGCTCGACGACGTGTCGAGCCGGTGTTTGGGTGGGCTGCATAAACATATTCGACATAAGGGAAAGCTGTGCAATAAACGAATACTATGAAATCACTCCGGTATCCGGATACTTACAATTTCGCCAGGGGCTTGGCCCTGGGCGGCCACTCCTCTTCACCATCGTCGGCGTTGGTGGAGTAGTCCGGAGGAGGGGTTCTCCCCTTCTTGGACCCTTCGGCCTCCCCAGTTGGGGCGGCCTTCCTTTTCTTCCCTTCCCCCGCTGGAGGGGGAGGGGTTTCTTCTTCCTCCTCCTCGTCTTCACGGGTGGAATGCGCCTCGGAACCGTCGGATGATGGATCCGACGCCTCCTGGCGCTGGGCACTCTTTCGAGTCCCCGCGGCCTTTTTCGCGGCCTTCTTCTCCGGCACCACATAGGGTGCCGGAACCAGAAGCTTCGCCAAGAGGGCATCGGCTGGGTCTTCGGGCAAAGGTGCCGGACAGTCGATCCGTCCGGACTTTGCCTGCCAATCCTGTCAAAGGTAAGGGAGCTTAGATCCCGCATAGAGTTGAACTATGAAAAACTAATGCCCTGTAAAAGGTACAAAAAACTTACCGCGCTAGCGTGACGCTGCGCGCTGTATCCGTGATCCTCGGTAGCAGATGCGGGAGCCTCGGCGCCTTTGAAGAGCACCTTCCAGGCATCTTAGTATGTTGTGTCGAAGAGCCTGCTCAGAGTTTGGTGCCGCGCCGGATCAAACTCCCACATGTTGAAAGCCCGTTGTTGACACGGGAGGATCAAGCGGATGAGCATAACCTGGACTACATTGACAAGCCTGAGCTACTTGTTCACCAGGGATTGGATGCATGTTTGTAGTCCGGTCACCTCCTTTTTTCTGCCCCACGACAGGCCCGTCTCTTTCTAGGACGTGAGCCGCGTTGGGGGTCCGGACCGGAACTCGGGGGCTGCGACCCACTCAGGGTTGCGCGGCTCGGTGATGTAAAACCACCCCGATTGCCACCCCTTCAGGGTCTCCACAAAGGAGCCCTCGAGCCATAGGACGTTGGCCATCTTGCCCACCATGGCGCCTCCGCACTCTGCCTGGTTGCCGCGCACCACCTTCGTCTTGACGTTGAAGGTCTTGAGCCATAGGCCGAAATGGGGGCGGATGCAGAGGAAAGCCTCGCACACGACGATAAATGTCGAGATGTTGAGGACAAAATTTGGGGCCAGATCGTGGAAATCTAGGCCATAGTAGAACATGAGCCCCCAGACAAATGGATGGAGAGGAAAACCCAGTCCGTGGAGGAAATGGGGGAGGAACACCACCCTCTCATGGGGCCTTGGGGTGGGGATGAGCTGCCCCTTTTCGGGGAGCCGGTACGCGATGTCGTTAGACAGGTATCCGGCCTTCCTCAGCTTTTTGATATGTCCCTTCGTGACGGAGGAGACCATCTACTTGCCTCCCGCTCCGGACATGGCTGGAGAAGGTTGAGGTGAGGAGTGCGGACTTGGGCGCTGGAGCTCGAGTGCGCAAGAATGGATAGGCGAAGGAGGAAGAAGGCGTAGGTGAAAAGGTGGATCCTTATCCCCTTATATGGGTGGACGCAACTACATGTCCCCACCAGCCTGGTAAAACTCACTTATCTCCCAAGCGCCGTAATCAAAGGCGTGGTTGGGTTCCCCACACCCGTATTGATGAGAATCCTGGAATAAGGGGACACGATCTCTGCTTTAACAAGACGTGCCAAGGAAACCGCCTCGCATAACGCGCTGAGATAGGACAGTAAAACGGTTCGAATAAAAGCTTGGCCGTGGTGTGATGTCACACTACGGAGTGCGTCAGCAGATTGGATTTGTGTAAATATTATTCTCTATATGGCAATATGTGGAAACTTATTTTGCAGAGCCGGACACTACCTTTGTGTTCAAAATCTTCTATGAAGTACTTGGAGGAGGAACCCGCCTTGCAATGCCGAAGACAATTTGCGTGCCGGACTTGTCGTCATTGAAGCCTGGTTCAGGGGCTACTGAGGGAGTCCTGGATTAGGGGTGTTCGGATAGCCGGACTATACATTCGGCCGGACTCCTGGACTATGAAGATACAAGATTGAAGACTCCGTCCCGTGTCCGTAAGGGACTTTCCTTGGTGTGGAAGGCAAGCTTGGCGATACGGATGTTCAGATCTCGTACCATTGTAACCGACTCTATGTAACCCTAACCCTATCCGGTGTCTATATAAACCGGAGGGTTTTAGTCCGTAGGACAACATACACATCAACAATCATACCATAGGCTAGCTTCTAGGGTTTAGCCTCCTCGATCTTGTGGTAGATCTACTCTTGTACTACCCATATCATCATTATTAATCAAGCAGGACGTAGGGTTTTACCTCCGTCGAGAGGGCCCGAACCTAGGTAAAACTTCGTGTCCCTTGCCTCCTGTTACCATCCGGCCTAGACGCACAGTTCGGGACCCCCTACCCGAGATCCGTCGGTTTTGACACCGACAGTAGCGTTTAGACCATCATCGACAGCGAGGGAGGAGACCCACTGCCGGCTGCACCTATATCTCTGGCCGAGCGCCGGCGCGGGAGGTCCTCCGATCCCTTCGTCATTGCCCTAGTGTGGGCGGATCCGGCCTCCAGCCGCCCACCTATCCACATCTCGACGACCTTCAGGTATATCTTCCTTCGAAACCGCCCTAGCACTACTTCCCCAGCTCGCTACGTTGCTGCATGTGCATCATTTTCTACCTCTCAGCCCCTCTCGATCGGATGGTCCAACACCAACTTTTTTTCTTCTATTGTTAGAGGTAAAGCAACTTCATGGAGTCAAATCTTGTACTTGGCTCAAACAAGAAATAAAGTGGGGGTGGGGGAATTTAGTATTTACATCGGACTTGGTACAAACAGGAAGGAAAGGGGGTGAAAGTAGTATAGACTAGTCATCCAACCGGTCTCTTGGTCGAAAAGGGAAATATAGGGGAAATGTTGTACACAGTGGTATGACCAGGACTAGATTTGCTATCCACACATAGGAGTAGGTGGCTAGAGTGAAGAAAAATGGGACCAACCCAGATATGTTTCTTGGATGTTTGTTTCTCGGGGCAACAAATTCTGAAACACCACTTTATGCCCCGGTTTAGGTACATGGTGCTAGACTGCTGGTGCACTCACTGTCCCATGCCCTTACACCAAATATTTAGTTGTTCTTAATCTAATGCCCCTGGTAAAATGAAGCCATGCCACTGTTATAAGCCATGACAAGTTTAGCCAAATGTTTTTGCCTGTAATTGTTTGAGACTCTGACTGTTTCCTCTATAGCTTTTTGTGCAAACATGGAGATCCATTTCACCTGGTTGTTGTTGTGACCTCTTAGTGCACTGCATAAAACACTTCTTAAAAGAAGTGACTTTTGTGTTGTTTAACTGGAATGTCAGAATGGAACAGTTGGTTCATTTTGGTGGAACTGCACAAAGGGAGATCTGTGTTCCAATCCTCATCATCCATATTGGCACCATAACCTTCCTTCAGGTAAGAATCATATTTAATGCATGTGTTCATATCTATTTTGTGACTGCCATGAGAAAATAATGCTATTGTTTACTAGTACACTTGTACTCCCTCACTGACAAAACCAATTCTGAAATAGAAGGCCAATCATGTACTTGGTTTCACCAACTGGTGAGGAGAAAGAGAAATAGAGCATGAAGATGAAGAGGAAGAAGAAGAAACAGTGCCAAGGTGATCTTGCTGAAGCCGAGGCCTCAGTCAAGGCCATTCAAGGGCTCAGGCAACGTCTACCTTACATGTGAGACAATCCTCCAGGGAGCCCTTCCACTTCTGTGTATTGTCCATCATGAATTTGATGCTACCGTTAGAGTAATATGCTAATGTCTTTCTATCCTTTCTCACTAATGAAGGTTTCACCTTGTTCCTACTTGTGCAAACAGGGATCATGTTGTGTCAATCATACATTTTAGTGGAACTACACAAGACAATACAATGAACTGTATCCCAGCCAGTGCTTGAAATCTGCTGGAAGTTCTTGATAATCTTTCGATATAATCTCAACATTGGTAAACAAGAGTGATTTCAACCATACATTTGAAGTGCACAAAAATATATACTATTGAGTGATTCCTATGAGTGCTTTATCATCTCTTCTCGGACTACATGAATAAGCTTTTTTGCTCGGGTTGGTACCGTCCTAAGGCCTTCATCCATATTAGTTTGCTGTCATCTCTATTTGTATCGTGCTACTGTCATGCGAAACTCCTTTATCTTTGCACGTTAAAGTTTTGCAACCTATGATACATGGCAATGCTTTGAGTGTTGATCTAATTGGCACTGATTAAATAAACTAATACCTCTCTTTAAGCAAGACTACTATGTTGCTAACTTTACCCGTTAAAATAATGAGGGTGCTTCTATTTGTTAGTGTATGTTTCATCAACTAGTCCCACTATTACAGTAATCTAACTCTCTCAATATATGTCCTGACAGGGATGCTCGATTTTGGTGGAACTGCACAAAAACTTTGGATGCTTCATTGCCTCGACAGCTTCCTTCCTTTCTTGTCAGTCGCTAATCTGGGCTTGCTTCCTTCCTTTGCTGTCAGTCGCTTCACTTATCTCGGCTTCTAGTCAAAGGAAATAGTAATTGATATGCTACCTCACACAGGTTGGTACTGGTCTTTATCCTGATTATTGTGCTTGTCATATGTATTGGTAATTTGGTATTGTGCTACTGTTTGCCAATTTCATAAAGGAGTAACTTGGAGCCTGAACTCGCAGGCAAATCATTACATGGGGTGATTTCAGTAGAACTACACAAAAAGATCAGATGGTAGATACTTATGCTGCTGCTATGTACTCCAAAGTTCACTCAGACAAGCATCAATGTTGACAAGAAGAACTGCCTATATGCATTCGAGTATCAACCATCGTCAACCAGTTGTCAAACTCCAAGTATTTGGAGAGTGAACGCCAAAAATATTGCTTGACACATAGCCTAGAAAAACGCAGTCCAGTCTTTGGTCCCAACTTGTGCCTTTTGGTTATCAGCACATATGGTAGAAAATTGTATGGCATGGAGTCTAAAGATTCCAGACAAGTTGGTTGACGTGTATATTCATCTGGCACTTAATCAGTCTGCACACCAAGGATGCTCCATTTCAGTTGAACTGCACAAAAAATTTGGGTGGTTCATTTTCTCAACCGCCTCCTTTCTTGTATGCAATGTACTCCCTCCGTCCGGAAATACTTGTCTTAGGAATGCTTGTATCTAGACTTATTTTAGTTATAAATACATCCATTTTATCCATTTCTAAGACAAGTATTTTTGGACGGAGGGAGTAGAATTTTGGTGAGCTACAGGACCAAGATGAGCCAGTAAACTAGTTGGATGAAAGTAGTGGCCAAGTTGCTCAAACCTCCCTCGTTACGAGGCCACTATTTGAGGATAAGCCTACAAGCAAAGTTTAGATTGTCTGTGTTGCCTCTTATGTACTCGAAAGTTTACTCGTACAATCATTAATTTTAGCAAGAAGTACCTCCAACTGAACACCATTTACCAGTATGTACCATAGGTAATTAAAGTTCGTCCATGGACTATATTGGCTGTGATCTCAATCATTTGGTTGCATAAACATACTCCACATGTGTATATCTGAATCTTTTTGTGAATTATCAATGAATATTGCCGTGTGATCTATCAATCATTTGGATGCATAGACATGTTGAACTTGTGTATATATGAATCTTTTGAGTTGTTGATTGTGAATGTTGGCTATGAATATGAACATGTCCTGTGAACTTGAGTTTGATACGAATGTTTACATGTTCTATTGTACTTGTGTGTGAACTTGTTAGTATGACCACTGTGGGATTTGTGACGTGTGGGTGTCAACGGCACACCTTCTTCCCGAGAAGAATTGCACCTGCTTTGTTAGGGTAGCAACGGTGCATCAGCTCTTTTTAATATTTTTGCTCTGTCTTCCCCCTCCCCCACTCAACCCCTGCTGTAATGTTTTCAGCCTCAAAACAAGCATAGTACTGCGTTGTTTTTGGGGCTTGATGAAAAATCGAGTGCTTGTTTCTGTAGGTTGGCCCGCCTAGCAAATGGGCTGCTGGTCCACCACAGACTAGGAGGCTAAAAATATAAGCTGTATGATGCAGAGGCAAGTAAAAAACGCCATCGAGAGCCATCCACTGAAGAAAAAAATTGCGTCTGATGTGCTTCTTCAGTCGTGCCACCGGCCCCCTCTTTAATCCAGTTCGCTCGGGGATCTATCTAGTATCATTTTTTCCAGAGGGTGAACAAGTATCAGCTAGGCCTAGGTATGCTTAGCCCACGACATACGAAGACAGTGGTTTCAACTTATTTTTTGAGGTCCATACTGGCCTATGGGACTCCCAACGTAGGTTTTACTTTTTCTTAAAGATTGGCAGCCCAATGTATTTGTTTTCATAAAACACAGATCTCTGTTCTATTTTTCTATATATAAGAATAATAATGATGTGTCCAATTTATGTTTTCCCTTCTAACCACATTATATATATTTATATTATTACTATTATCATATATTTTATAGAGACTTATATATAAGTTATAAAGACATCCCATGTGTTATGAACTTATAAAAGTAAATGCTTAACAGAAGTTGGCAAGGAAAATCCTGGTTGTTTTTGACTCACAGCCAGGAAAATCCTGGTGATTGCATACAAAAGCTTGCGAAGATTTTAAGGACCAATGTAATAATAACGAGCTCATTTTTATTTTGAGAAATAACTTGCTAATTTGTTAATTATATATATAAAAAATGTGTCACTCTGGTTTATTTTTTGATACTAATTGCTCCTTCTAACCTAACATTATATATAGAACGAGCCCAGCTAATTCATGTGTTTCAAGAAAGTGCAAATGGGCTGGGATTTCTTAGAAAATATTAAATGGGCCACATTGACGCGAAATTATTTGTTCACCCCGCCTAGCAAATGGACTGTACATTCTAGAAAATATGGGTTAAACATATGCCACATTTTTGCAGGCTGACATGTGGGTCAATAGGTGGAAGCCTACGCAGGGCGTTGTCAAGTTGGTCAACAAATGATTATGACATCCACAGCCATTGGATTTATTTCCAACGGCCGGCATGCACCTTCAATCTCTCATCTTATTCCTCAGTGTCACGGGGACCGCCTGGTCCGGCCTCCGGCGTCTAGCGGCTCTGCTTAGCATGCATCGCTGTGAAGCGCTACCCCACCATCGGCCAGGCTCTCCCTCCATCCCTCCACACCTGCTCTTATTCTCCACCGACTGCGGCCCCACGCCACACCAGAACCGGTTATAACCCTTGTACCCCTCTCAATCTGCAACTCCACTGTCGCGTCTTCCCATCTTCGGGTCATTCTTGTCCGGGGCCTCGCCGTCGTCCACCGCCTCGCTGCGCTCGGCGTGGCGTGGTCAACAAATGAGAGTCATCAGAAGAGGACTGTACGTGGAGGGCCTAACGGCTGGGACCCACGAGGTCCATGGTCGCATGCAAGGAAAGTTCCTCCTTATTAAGCTAAAAAAATGCTTCCTCCCCCTGACAGCTCGGACCCATCGGCTGTATCTTCGCACGAAAGGAAGTGCCTCCTTGTTATGTGAAAAAACCTATTCCTCCTGTTGACAACTGGGACCCATCAGATTTGGTGGCTGACTTGTGGGCCTACTAAGCGGACGTGTACGCAGGGCTTTGTGAACATAATCAACAAATGATTCTAGCAGCTGGACCGTTGGATGTTAATCCAACAGCCGTGTTCCTTCTTCAACCTCTGTTCTTTCTCCTGTCTCCGGTGGGCGTCATTGCTACCGTGCACCTGAACTAGTCAAGTTTCCCACTCCTCTCCATCTGCGACTCCACTGCCGCGTCTTCCCCATCTCCGGGTTGTTCCAGTCTGGGGCCTCGCCGTCGTCCACCGGCCTTGGTGCACTTGGCACGGCGTGGTCAACGTGGTTAACAAACGAGAGTCATCGGAAGATGACTGTACGTGAGAGGCTGATAGTGGGGACACACCACGCCCATGGACACATGCATGCAACTGCATCCTTTTTACCCTAAAAAATAATGTTTTCTCCCCCTGACTGCTGGGACCCACCAGCTACATCTTCGCCTACAAGGAAGTGCGTCCTTATTACGGGCAAAAAAATATCCCCCTGACAGCTGGGACCCAGCAGCTATATCTTCGCATGCAAGGAAGTGCGTCCTTATCCTCCCTGAAAGCTGGGACCCACCCGGTCGAAGCGTACGTAGCGTTGTTTGTCTTGTCGGAATGTGTATGTACATACTGGTCGATCGGTCGCTCTGCAATGATGAACCGTGGCCGAGTAAGTAGCGGCACATGTCATAGTATAGCCCCCCATGTAGCAGTTCAGGCTGTCCTGTCTAAACCATGTACGCATACATACAGTCACGCGCCAAAAAATACGGCCACGTATGTACATACGGACGGGGTCTCGAACGCCTACTCATGCATATGTACGGCCAAGGCTCGTGTACATGGCTCGGCCGGAATGGAGAAACTACGTCGTCGTCGTGTTCATGGGGAGGCAACTGAATGCGTCGTGTTTATTGGGAGGCAATGAAACGCATGTTGTTCATCGGGAGCCAACCAGCTTGGATGGAACAACCGATGGAAACGAGGCCTGGCGTACCGCGGAAAGGAGGAAACGGCCTTGTGTTTGACCGACCACGATCGAAACGGGATCCTGTTCATCGGGAGGGGTCTGGCGTACCGCAAAACAGAGGAAACAGACTTCTCTTGGTCAAAACGGGGTCCTGTTGATCGGGAGGGGTGTGTCGTACTGCAAAACGGAGGAAACAGACTTGTCTTGGAGCGCTACGATCGAAACGGGGGTCCTGTTCAACGGGAGTGGTGTGGCGTACCGCAAAATGGGACCCCACGAGATACTATTCTTCTCCACCGTCGACATCCTCCAGCCTCCACGGGCTACTGTTCATCCACCGTCAACCTCCTCCAGCCTCCACCTGCGGCTGTTCATCCACGGGCTCCTGTTCATCCAGCCTCCACCGCGCGCTCCTCCACGGGGCCATGTTCAACCACCCCTCTCCACGGGGTCCTGTTCAACCACCCCTCCACGGGCTACTGTTCAGCCAGCCCTCCACCGGCTATTGTTCAACTAGCACTCCACTGGGTCGTCCTGTTCATCCAGCCCTCCACGGGGTCATGTTCATCCACCCCTCCACGGGGTCCTGTTCATCCACCCGTCCACGGGGTCTTGTTCATCCGCCGGCTCGATCGATCGGGGCACTGTTCATCCAGCGGCAACGACCTCTACTACCACGGGGTCCTATTCATCCGCCCCCACCGGGAACTGTTCATCCACCCCCCAACAACGCTCATTGTTCATCCAGAGGCACCTGGTTCGATCAGCTTTATTTAGCGGTAGTAGCGAAGGAATCACTCGATCGGGTTCAGTTAATAGCCATCGATCGATCGCTCGAGTTCAGTAACGCGTAGCCTGCAGTGCAATTGCTTGGGTTCACTTAGAGCCCAATGCCTCGTTCGGGTTCAGTTAGAGCGCAACACCTCGCACACACGCGCATACGTATGAGAGAAACGCGCATCGCTCGGGCCCCGACCACCCACCGTAACTGGGAACTCCCTCGATATTTTCATCGCCCTCGCTTCTACCACGGTTTTTTCCGTCATGCATGGCCCAAAGAATGTCATGCAGCTGCGTCTCCGGCCCGCCCAGGACGAAAAACCCATTTTCTGTCATGATTTTTTGTCATAGAAGTAGGATCCTACCACATCTATGATGATACCGGGTTTTGTCACAATTATCGTCGTAGAAGTGTCATAAGCATGAGAATTTTTTCGTTCGGCCCAAAATGTCACGGATGTGTCTTTTTTTGTAGTGAGAACACGCCGCGGCCACCCCAATGGTGAGCAACCATGTGGTAAACCATCTGGCACCCCGTGGGAGGCGCGATGGCACATCCATAGGACACGATGGTGATATCTTGACCGTCTGTGATAGTGGGCAGACACATACACGTACATCCCAGAACACGGCCCATGTTTCGGGCTTCCGATGTGTGGCATATGGTTCATCCAAAGAACTGTTTGCGATGAGCCAGAATAATAGAAATGGGCTTTGTAGGCTTAGAACAATCAATAAATTGTGACCTTGTTTCTTGTCACATTGCAGATTACAACGCAATAAGTAATTGCAAATCTGTTCACACCGATCAAACTAATATGTGTTCACACTTAGCACCGGGCTATAAAAACTACCCACTCGAAAGTTACTTTACAGTTCTGCTTCTCATCACCCATAAAACTAGTCAGTCCTATCAAGTCGTTCCGCCATGACCTGTAGGAGGAGTTTCGGGTGGACATATAACTAGGCAGCAAAGACCAAGGCCGCGGAAGCACTAGAGAGGTCCCACCGCGAAGCGGCAGCCACAACAGAGATGTCCTGGCGCGCCGTGGAGCCCTCGAATGAGCTCTCACGGGCACGCAAGGGCTCTCATAAGCACACTCGCCACGTCGGCGATCGCGATGAGCTGGTGTTGCTGAAGTCCTTGGCCGCTGCCGACGACATTCTCGTTCGCCTCAGTAAGCAGCAGGAGCTAGTCGACGGCTTGATGAAGCTGCTCAAGATCAGCGATGCCTCAGTTGACAAGGCGGCCGGACTCATCGAGCCACTCATGGGTGACAATGCGAAGCTCCTCAAGGTGCTCGCCGAGAAGGAGGAGGAGGCCGCCGGCTGGAAGATGCTGCATGAGCAGAGCAGTGCCTCAGGGATGACATTGACAAAGGTTGTCGAGGAACTGACGGGTCACTTGAGGAAGCTCCGGATCGAGTGCGAGCAGGAGGTGAAGGAATCCGTGGCTGCTTTCAAGCAAAGTCATGAGGAATTGAAGAAGGAGCTGGAGGATGTCGTCGCCCGGCGATCCATCGACGAGTAGAGATAGTACTGACCCAGATCGTTGTCTGCAATTTCCTTCTTCTCTTGCCCCCATGTCTTCTAGGCTTTGCCGCACGTGGCATTTCAAAATTTCCCAATATGTAAGAAAATTATTATCTGTGCCATTGTAAATTTGTCATCTATTATCGGTTGCTATTTTATTTATTGTCGTATTATCCATTGCCCCATGTGGCAATTTAAATTAGGCCGGAATACAAGTTGAAAACACGAATAAAGCAAATGTTGCCATGGGATCACAAGCAAACACCCTCTGTCCATGTGCTTTAATTAACCCTTTAATGGAGAAGTTGTGAGCGAGGCGGGCGGCGGCTGGTGGATGGAGGTCAAAGAGCTCGGTTCCCCATGAGCATGGGCGGCCTTGCTGCTTGCACGTGTCCCGTCGAGCCTGCGAGGTGGACATGATGCACGCGTCTTGTCGAGCCTGCGGGGCGGACTGCTCGCACGCGTCCCATCCAGCCTGCATGGCGGACTTTTCGCACTCGTCCCATATAGTCAAACAACTACACGCATGCCACCAAGTATGGTTAAATTTTGACACGGTTCATATAATAAAACTGTTTGTGATATTAACGTGTTAGGTATTTGTTTCAAAAAGGACTTCTTTGGCTATTAATGTGTGCACCTTGTCTCAAACTGGGCGATTTTTTTACAATGACATATATGTGCCATGTCATGAAACCATGCCAAGTTTTATGTTTTTTGGGTGAGTTTTAGATTTACTGGGATTTAAAACCCGATATTCTCAATGTTTCAGGACGACGAGAAGTTTGTAATTCATTCCCATTCCTTAAATGAGATCTAAACATGCACCTAATCACACATGTACAATTTCCCACCCATTTTGCTTCACTATGCGCTTGTAGTTCAAATTTGAATTATGGTTAACATTAAATGCCTAGAAAACTTAATTAATATATACAATGGCCAAACGAATGCTGAACAGATGCAAATTTCAGCACGTCACTCCTGCTATTCTATGTTGCCTATAGAAAACAAAGTTCAAGGCGAGAAGAGGCAAAGATTATCGTTTCGCCCACAAGAGGGGCATGTTTCCCTACCGGAACCACGAGGGCTGCGAGAAGCTTCGGTTTGTAAGAGGCTTATATCTTCCCCCAAACTGGACAATTATATGTACCATGTAGTGACACCATGCCAAGTTTCAAGATTTCCTGGTGAGTTTTGGATTTACAGAGATTTAAAAACTCAGATTCGCAATGTTTGTGGCCAAGCCAGGACGATGAGATGGTTGAATTCATTCCCATTCATTCCATGGGACCTAAACATGCACCCCAAGGACACATGTACGTTTTTTCTAGCCATTTTGGTGCACTGGAGCATGTATTTGGAGTTTGGATTTGACTTATGGACATTAAATGTCTAGGAAACTCAATTAATGAATAAAAAAGGTCAAACGAACCCTGCATAACTTCAAAGTTCAGCGCGAATCTCCCGTTGTTCCATGTTGCATGTAGAATAAAATACAAGGCTAGAATAGGGAGCGATTATCGTTTCTCCTAGAAGGGGACATGTTTCCCTGTCAAAACCATGAAGGTTCTTGCGACAGGCTCTGGTTTGTAAGAGGTTTGTAATGAAGCTTGGTCCAAATTGGCATTGTTTTTATCACGACATATCTGTGCCATGACGTGCCACCTTTGATGACTTTCTGGTGAGTTTTGGATTTATGGGGATTTAAGAACCGAGATTCCAAATGTTTGTGCCAGCACGCCGGTACGATTGTAATTCATTCCGATTCCTGGCATGGGACCTAAACATGCACCCAATGAGACATGTATAATTTTTCTAGCCATTTTGTTGAACTAGAGCATGTATTTGGAGTTCATATTTGAATTATGTACATTAAATGCCTAGCAAGCTCAATTAGTGTATAAAAAGGCCAAACGAACCCTGAATAAGTTTAAATTTCAGAATGTATATCCTGTCATTCCATGTTTCCCGCAGAAGAAAATACAAGGCAAAAATAGGCAGTGATTATGTTTTGCCACAAGGGGAACACGTTTCCCCATCGGAACCACGAGGCTTCTTTGAGAGAAGCTCCGGTTTGTAAGAGGTTTGTAATAAAGCCCGGCCCAAATTAGACAATGTTTTTACCATGACATATATGTGCCATGACGTGACACCATGCCAACTTTCATGACTTTCTGGTGAGTTTAGGATTTACGGGGATTTAAAAACCGAGATTCCAAATGTTTGAGGACAAACCGTGACGCCGGTGTGGTTGTAATTCGTTCCGATTCTTGGCATGGGACCAAAACATGCACCCAAGACACATGTATAATTTTTCTAGACATTTTGGTGAAGTGGAACATGTATTTGAAGTTCAGATTTGAATTATGGACATTAAATGCCTAGGAAACTCAATTAGTGTATAGAAAGGCCAAACAAACCCTGAATAAGTTTAAATTTCAGCACGGATATCATGTCGTTCCATGTTGCCCGTAGAAGAAAATACAAGGCGAAAATAGGCAGTGATTATATTTTCGCCCACAAGGGGGACACGTTTCCCTATTGGAACCAGAAGGCTTCTTTGTGAGAAGCTCCGGTTTGTAAGAGGTTTGTAATAAAACTTACGCCAAAATGGACGAAAAAAATTCCTCGACATATATGTGCCATGTCGTGACACCATGCCAAGTTTCACAATTTTTGGGTGAGTTTTGGATTTACGGGGATTTGAAAAATGAGATTCTTCTCACGAAATGTTTTCAAATAGCACACGGTTCACTCATGAAAGTCACGTGCCTACCAAACCATGCTCGATGCCCCCCTGCTGCACACCCGATCTGAGTCATGCGTTCTGATTGGCTAGAACCAAAACCCCACGGATCGTACGTCTGCACCGTTGGATGCTCCTAGATCGAACGACAATGCTCGGCCCTTTCGACAACACATGCAGTACATGGGTAAGCACTGTGCGCATGCGTCGTGCTAGCTCACATTTCCTTCTCTACTAACTTTTCTAATCAGGCCACCGTTTCTCGCCACTCCTCTCATCAATTTCCCGCCTCTTCTCCCATCGTTTTCCCGCTACTAGTGTCAGTGCTCATTGAAGGCTAGGCGGCGACACACTGGCCATGTAAATACCGCAAACAGTTTCTAAAAGCACAAATGTGTGTGATATGAGGGAGTAGGTCCCATAGGGTGACCAGCATGAAATGCCTTAAAGGCAAGGAGGCAATTCCTATCAGCACGGTGCGGCTTCCCATCTGCTAGCCTAGTCGAATACAACGCAGAAGTTAAGTGTGCTCGGGCTGGAGTAGTCCAAGGATGGGTGACCAGGTGGGAAGTTGCATATCTTAAGCTTCATTTAAATGATATCTATGGCACGGTCATTAGAGAGATAAAGAGATAAATATCTCTATAGAGATAAATATGGGTGACCAGGGGGCAGGGTGTTCTGATCGAGCACGTCTCCCTTGTGCGGTTTATAGACGCTGCACATATCTGTGGTGTCCCCCATGTAGA
The DNA here is from genome assembly GCF_003073215.2 of Triticum urartu. Classification (NCBI taxonomy): domain Eukaryota; kingdom Viridiplantae; phylum Streptophyta; class Magnoliopsida; order Poales; family Poaceae; genus Triticum; species Triticum urartu. The sequence continues at coordinate 234,764,496 of NC_053026.1, forward strand.
TATATATTATCCTTTACCGACAATGAGGGGGCCCCACACAATCTAGCCCTTTGACCTAACAACGAGAAGGGTTTGACCATGATGGTTACCTATTGCTATGTTTGCCATGTTAGACCAAATAAAGTTTGAACGCATGCGCTGGACGACCCCCGACCCCCCCCCCCCCCCCCCCCCCCCGCCGCCTCGAAGTTGGGAAACCGACATCGTACGTATTGAACCAGGCTTGGAGTCGGGTATGGTGTTCGGTTTGTAATGTAGTTGGTGGCCATCGAAGTTGTGCATTTAGGTTTAAACACATCACACACCATCGTACCCGTACATATCTTCGGGCCGCATGCAGTGTATACGGGGTCTTCTGAATGACCACGTCTCCCTTGTGCGGGTTTTTTGATGACACGGATATCTATGGGCTCCCCGAGAGTGTATATATATATACGCTCGCTTTGACCGATAACGAGGGGTATATGTTGGCCATGAATGGATTCCTCCTAGTTCGTGTTAGGGCCGGTCACCGTCACATGTCATTCAACCAAAGCTCGAGTTCATGTGTTGTCAAGATTCCCTCCCACATGCTCGGATTGCTGGGTTCGACCTACATCGTACCCTGCGTATCTTGTCCTTAACTTCTTGGCCTTCATGGTTGTTGTCTGTATCGAGAGGTAGGCACCACATCTAAATTGTACATTATTCTATATTGAAAACATGCACCACCCCTTACAACATACATCATTCTGGGCTGCATGCAAGAGGTGCTAGTTTTGTGGTCCCTCTCGTGTGATTTTATGATGGTTCAATCTATTGGCCGAAGCGGTTTATCGACAACAACAGTTCTCGTTTGACCAAATGATAGATTCACTGGTCCGTCTTATGGTAGGTCATGGCGACATGCATGTATGACCAAAGTATCATTACGTGCATCCGCCCCGCTAACACGAAGTGGGAGGTGGTGGGTCAAACACCCTAGCTAGCTACGACATTATGTCATTATAGATATATCCAAGGGTGCTTTCGGTTTTGCGAGGTAGGTTCCATCAAAGTTGTGCATTGTGTATTTAAAGTTTTAAACATCACACCCAATATTCCTACATATATTTGGCCACTTCCAGGTGGTTCTTGACTTCTGGCCCCTCTCATCAATCTTCGACGACGCGCCCAACCGTGGGCCCGTGCGGTCGTAGTTATGCATTGGAATTTTGAACATCAGAGACCACCCTTTCCACTCATATATATTTGGGCCACATGCTCATGTGGCTGTCTTCTGACCCTCTAACATTTTTTGCTACAAAGATTCCGATGACGCTCAACAGACATGGGTATATTGTGGATCATGACGACTGCGCAAGTGCGAGCAAAGGTGGTGGTACTGGCTCAACCGTGTGTGATGCAAGTGCGCTGTAAAATCACCATGACTGTGCAAGTGCGATCAAAGGGTGGAGCTACTGGCTTAACCGTGTGCGATGCAAGTGCGTTGTAAAATCACCACCTGCGAAAGCTAAAGGCGGGTAGTTTATTTATAAATTAGGACGAACCGTGTGTGATAGACCAGCTAGCTAGAAATATAAAAACAAACTAACCGCCTTGAGTGTTGCAAAAATCGGCGGTTCCGCCACTTCTCCTTATTATCATACACGCATATTCTTATTGGACCATGCATGATCTTGGGCACTCCCACCCCGCATCAATTCCTTTACCCAGGTTTTAGTAGTCGTCATACTTTAACCATTACCCACACTCCTCCAGCACCGACCTTAGAGTAAAATTATAGTAGCCGAGACATTTGAACCGTCGCCCTGCCTCGTCCACCACCATCTCCACCCACCATTACTAAAAGTTTCAGTAGCTGCGGCATATCCTCAAACACCACTCCCCCATCCACAGTCCCCCACCCGGCCCCTCCCCCCGTCGAACCCTAGCTCTCGGCCGCCTTCGGCACCGCCGCCAACCCCTGCCGATATGCCTGTTCCTCCTAGCTTAGATAATAAAGTTCAAGTTACCCAGCGATTCCTATACCGTCGCCCCACTCCCCTGAGTTTTTAGATGAGGCATGCGGTGTCCCTCCCTTCCAGATCCACATCACGTGCTCCAGAATGTCGCAGCCTAAGCTCGACCACGTATCCCGGGGAGCTCGATGAGCGTTCGGCCAAGAAGAGTTTTATCATGGCCTCTCCGACGGACGGTGGTGAGGTGGCCACCATTCGCCCCAACCTGCCGATCCCGGAGCAACACGTCGCCGTGGAAGCCAGCGAAGATGTTGAATATGTTGCCATGCCGAAGGCTTCATGTCAGTGGGCTAGCGTATTACTGTATCTCGGGAAAGTTGGCTACAGCAACAAGCTCGTCGACAGCGACAGTTTCACGTGGGCCATGTCACAGATTAAGTGGTACATCCCCAACCCCTCTGGTTCAACCGCCGTTAATCTCTTCGACGGCCTTTCCACCGATATCCTCCGCCAAGTGGTCAAGGATTTGCGATCCTTGTACGCCGTCAAGCCCATTTAGTCATTTCTGAAGGACACGTTCTACGGCGATAGCTTGGGATACTCAATTGCCAAGTTAGATCTCATCGACCATGACCAGGAGGATGGCACCCACAAAGTTTCTTCCAAGGTGAAACAACCCATTTGTGACATCAGAGAGCGCACCATGGGTTTGTGCTCTTCCAACTGGAAGGATCCCATCCATGACATGTGAGGCAACATCCTATCAGCAAATCTTGCCTTTTCTAGATTGCCAACCCATACCCTTTGTTGTAGTAGCATTTGCCATGCGGTGCTTTAACTATGCCGTGTTTAACTATTTCAGTTATGCAAAAATGTATTGTTCAATAGGTCTATGTGATGTTTAAGTATGAATTGTCCACTTCAGTTTCACGAATGGCTATATTTGGTTGTTTATAGTGACTAGATGCCTTGTTTATCTGTATTTGGTTGTTAGGTTGGTTGAAGTGAGCATTGTTCCAGTTATCGAGCAGATGCCTTATTTATATGTATTTGGTTCTTAGGTTGGTTGCAGTGAGCATTGGTCCAGTTATTAAGCAAACGCCATGTTTATTTGTATTTGGTTGTCAGTTTGGCTGTAGTGAGCATTTGTCCAGTTTTCAAGCTGATACCTTGTTTATCTGTATTTGCTTGTTAGGTTGGTTGTAGTGAGCATTTGTCCACTTTTCAAGCATATGCCCTATTTATCTGTATTTGCTTGTTAGGTAGGTTGTAGTGAGACTCTGTCCAGTTTTCAATGGCTATATTTGGTTGTTATAGTGATCATTTATGCCTTGTTTATTTCAGTCATTCACAATGTGTTGTTCATTATGTGCAAGTCGGAACTGTGCCGCTCGACTGCATCAATACCAGTTTGAACGGCTATATTTGGTTCCAGTTATGCATGGTGTAGTTAACACATGCCCTTTGAGGGAGTCCTGGATTAGGGGGGGGGTCCTCGGGTGTCCGGGCTATTTGATATGGGCCGGACAGGTGGGCCGTGAAGATACAAAGTAGAATCTTTCCCCCGTGTCCGGGTAAGACTCTCCTATGCATGGATGACAAGATTGATATCCGGATATGTAATTTCCTTCTTTCACAAGCCAACTCTATACAACCCTAGGCCCCTCCGGTGTGTATATAAACCGAAGGGTTTGGTCTGTGGGAGCCATCAGAATTCTCATAGGCTAGACATCTAGGGTTTAGCCATTACGATCTTAGGCTAGATCGACTCTTGTAACCCATATACTCATCAAATACAATCAAGCGGGACGTAGGGTTTTACCTCCATTAAGAGGGCCTGAACCTGGGTAAAGACCATGTTCCCTTTGTCCCTTGTTCCCCTTGATCCTCAGACGCACGGTTCGGGACCCCCTACCCGAGATCGGCCGGTTTTGACACCGACATTGCTGCTTTCATTGAGGGTTCCATTGTATTGTCGATAGAAGGATCGATGGCTCTCCTTGTCATCAATGACGATATCACTTCTGGAAGGACCCTAACTCTAGGAAAGGTCCTCCAGCTCAGCGGTTTTACCATGGGCGCTCGCTCGGCCGTTAAGCCAACGGCAGCCCCCATAATCGCCAAACATCATCTCTGCATCGGCCTCGAACACTCCGAAAAGATGGATCCGGTAGACATCTCATCCTTGAACGAGTTGCTAGATCGCATCGCTCCCTGGCGCTTGCAAGAGACTATGATCGGATCGGGCTTAAACCGATCACCCATCTGGTAGCGGTCGTTGAGGAACGAGCCGAGAACGCTTCTTCCCCTAAGTGAAGAACCTGCTATGTTCAAATTTCTGAACCCTTTGGGCCAGATACCCATCCTCGGGAAGAGATGTCATGTCCTCCGAACACAAGATTAGGCATTGAGCCCGGAAGCCACCTGGACCTTCCTGGTCCTGAACTGGTGACCTCGGAGATTCTTCAAGTTCCGGATTCAACCTTGGGTCACGATTCGGGTTTTAGCCCGCCCACCCACCACAATCAATATTCCCCAAGTAATTCAAGCCTTTCAGACATATGTGACCTAATGTATGTGCGGCAGCAACCTCATGAAACAGTCCATCACTTTTGGGCCAGATTCCTCCTTGTTAAAAACAAGATTAAAGAGTGTTGCGCCAACGAAGCGGTTTCAGTTTTTTGTCGTAACTGTATGGACGAGGGAATTCTCAACGCCCTCAACCGCCGTCGCATACAACACTTTACAGAATTGGCACACATAGTACAGAAGTACTGCGACGGAAAGCGCATGGAAAGCCCAGACAACCTGGTGGGAACCCCCTGCCTTTAAGCAGCCCACCGTATGGGAAAAATGAATGCACCCTTACGAGGCATCCAAACACAAGCCCATCGATAAGAAATACAAACCCTTCATGGGATATAGAACCATCCTTGACGAACTGCGCGACAAGCCCTGTCAGATACATACTACGCCGAGCACCGAACCAACGCATAGCCTTCGGGCATGTGGGGTACTCCGGTAGGTGGCTAAGTGCGGTGAGGCTATCCTCACCAGTACTACTCTAGAGAAGCATTCTTCGGAGGATGAAGATCTCAATGTCTTTACGGTCTTGTAGACCTTCTCTTCAAACAATCGGCACAAAAGGGCGCTCTGTGACGTCGCCGAAGTCAACCAAGTAACTGCAATGAACCCTTGGAATGATACGGCCATAACTTTCACTTCCGCCGACGAACCAAGGGCCCGATCAGTCCGAGCACCAGCCGCCTTGGTCTTAAACCCAATTGTGGATGGATTTCGACTCACCAAAGTGCTCATGGATGGCGGTAGCAGACTTAACCTCCTCTACGAAGATACGCTCGACAAAATGCAAATGGACAAGAACCGCATCGAGCAAAGCAGTACCACCTTTCGAGGCATTATCCCGAGTCAAGGAGCATGATGCTCGAGGAAAATTAAACTTGATGTCGTATTTGGCATGCCTAAGAATTACAAGTCCGAAGAGTTGCTCTTCCATGTGGCCCCTTTCAATAGTGGATATCACGCCCTCTTGGGGCGGGACGCCTTCGCACGCTTCCAAGCCATACCCTAGGGCCCAATGGAGTAATCACGATCACCAGTGATCCGGATATAGCACTCCGCGCTGAAAACAAACCACATCTTTGGCTCTCAAGAGCACTATCCGAGGCCCTCGCGGCCGAAGAACTTACCACTCCGCGTTCCATAGTGGATAAAGACGATGTAATCCTCGATAAGAGGCCCAAATCCACCTCTTTGAAACCAGCAGATGAAATAGTCAAATTTCAAGTGCAGCCGACGGATCCTAACAAAACAACATCCATTGCAGCACAACTGGACCCGACGGTCCACGCTTCCCTACGAGTGTTTTTGCATGAAAATTGTGATATCTTTGCCTGGCACCCTTCGGACATGCCCGGAATCCCACGCAGACTGGCCGAACATAGCCTCAACATAATGAAGGGGTTCAAACCAGTCAAGCAAACGCGGCGGTGACTTTCTGAACCCAAACGACAAGCTATGGGGGAGGAGCTAGCCAATCTACTTGAGGCTGGGTTCATTAGAGAAATCAAGCACCTGGACTGGCTAGCAAATTTGGTCATGGTGCCGAAGAAGGATAAATCCTGGCGCCTTTGTGTCGACTTCAAGGACCTCAATAAGGCTTGCCCTAAGGACCCCTTTCCGTTGCCCCACATTGACCAAATTATTGATGCAACTGCACGACACGACTGATTGTGTTTCCTCGATGCCTACTCCGGATACCATCAGATTAAGATGAAGGAGTCTGACCAGGCCGCAATGGCATTTATTACCTTGTACGGGCCTTTCTGCTTCAACACTACGCCCTTCGGGCTCAAAAACGCTGGCGCCACTTACCAACACATGATTCAAACATGTCTGGAAAAACAAATTGGCAAGACAGCGGAGGCATATGTGGACGACGTGGTCATCAAGACTAAACATGTCAAATCATTGGTGGACGATTTATGCCTCACATTTGACAACCTCTAAACATATGACATACAGATCAATCCGGAAAAATGTGTCTTCGGTGTTCCAGTCGGGAAACTGCTCGGGTTCATTGTTTCCAATATAGGAATCGAAGCAAACCCAGCCAAAATCTGATTCCTGTCACAATTGGCAACACCAACAGACTTAAAGCAGGTCCAAAAACTAGCTTGGTGTGTGCCAGCCCTAAGCCGCTTCATCTCCAGATTGGAAGAAAAGGTGCTACCACTTTATCGACTGCTCCGATGCATCGACCACTTCGAATGGACGGTCGGGGCACTAGTACGCGTCGGGGCTATACAAACGGTTTTTAACCCCTTTTCATGACAACATTTGGAACCGTCGCCTAGTGAGTGACGGCGATAGGGGGGGTCCTTCCCACACGACCCAGAAACCATCGGGGATATGCCCTCCTGGCACACACGCTCAGCAAAATGAGGTCGTGTGCGACCGGTGAGCGCTCAAATACGGAAATACATACAGTACAACTAAAAAATACAATTATACATGAGAAATTGTTTTCGGTCACAAATACACCCCATACAGTCAGTCCCCGCTAAACGTTTCCGTTCGTACGTACATCCCACACAGTCACTCCAAGGAAAACGTTTTCGTTCACAAGTAGATCACACGCAATTTTTCCCGTTAAATCGTTTGTGATAGTGTTGCCATTGCACATGATATTAAAAAATTTATTGTTTGCATTACTGAATGCATCACACATGGTCCGTAGAAGAAACTGTGTGGCAAAGGCTGTCCATCACACATAGTTTTTAGGTGGTAAATGTTTGCGCAAGGTGGCCTAACGCAAAGAATTTTCAAGAGAAAGTCGTGTGTGATTGTTCATTGGTCCAACACGGTTTATTCCTATAAACTGTGTGCGTTGCCTGAGGTCATCGCCCACGGTATTTTTCAATAACCGTTTGCAATAGCAAAACCCAATTAGCATGCTAATTCGCCATTAGCAGGCTAATTGCCCTATTATTAATAATCCTTTTATTAATCTAATTGACATTCATATTAAGCAAATAATATATTTCATTTCCATATTAAGGAAGCAGAATTTCATAATTGAAATACATCAGAGTACAACATGATATAGATTCAACACTCAGCTACCCCATTACACAACTGCACCAGCACCAAGTTTCAGATGCAACATGTAGAACCTTTCTAAATTAGCATCATAGACGGTATATAGACAGATGCATCTCATCTGGAAAACTGCTGAAGTGGAAGGCGGATATTGAGCCTTCATTCATGTTGAAGGTCTTTGCAACTTTAGGCCAGTGCCTGTGGAAGATTGACCGTCCGTCCTTCGTCCTCTTCAGGAACACTTCAATATTGAACAATGGGTGTTGTATGAAAACCTTCCTCGCCTCCTGACCATAGAGGTGGTTTGAGAGGTAATCATCAGTGAACTGCTTTGGAAAGGCCTGAAAACAAGGATGTGCATAAATATCTTCTCTATATTGGAAATGGGGCAAAGGAATAAAAAAGGCAAGGTATAATAGTTAGTACCATCTTGTAGTGAACTGACGTCTTCTTCATTGTGGAGACAAAGATCTTGTTGTTTTTTGTCGCTAATTTCTTTATCCTAACAATCTTTCTAAGTTTCTTGATTTGATTGATATTCATGGACAACTCATTTCGAACAGTGGGTCAAAACCTCTGACAGCAGGACCTACATGTGCAAGACCAAATTGTTAAAAACCTAAATATTACAATGGTTCCTACAATTGCACAATAATGTGCAATTAGACAATAGACCATGCACGTGCTAACCTCAATTGTAAACCTCAGTGCTTCCCATGGTTTCCCTGCAACACATATAAGGTAGTTAGTCATCAGGTTAAGTATGGGTTCGCATGCTATCAGTAAAATATGTTGATGAAAAATAAGCACATTGCAAATTCATCAGATTAATTCAAGCCACATGGAAAACCCATTTATCCAAACCAAGCATGATTAAGAACTAGGAATTATAGCACTTGCATATATTTCTCATGTATTAAGTGCAACCAAATTCGATTTATTCCTCACATGCACAACAATACAAAATTCTACCCATGACAATTAGACACCGCATTGCAGAATTGAACCAAGCAGTTAACTAAACACCACAACAAATGAACCAAACATTAACTGAACACCACATTGCACAATATAACATAATCCTAATAGAAGATCAGACAGTTAACCAAACCAAGCATGCTTAACAACTTGGAAATATACCAATTCCTCACATGGTATACAATAACAGAATGCACCCACAAATATTGAACAATGCATTGTAGAATTGAACCAAACAGTTAACTAAACACCACAACACAAATGAACCAAACGTTAACAGAGCACCCCATTGCACAATGTATAACCAAACCTAGCATGTTGACAACTTGGAAATATAGCAATTGTATTTGTTTCTCATGTATTTTGTAAAGATAAATTTGATTTATTTCTCACATGGAAGACAATACAAAATTGCAGCCTAAAGAATTGAACATCACATTTGCAAAATTGAACCAAATAGTTAACTGAAGATGACAACTAATTAACAAAACAATTAATAAGTGAGCGCCACACTACATGACATATAGAACATATACACTAGAGCAACAGATTGCATGGTAAAATTAGATATAAAATTCACTAGAATTTGTGAAGGAAAGGCAGGAGCAGCACATGCAACGGGTAAACCGAGCATGCTTAACCGTCATAGCTAGCAAATGGCAAGGTGCTCCTCCAAGATCTGGGGGTCGGCACGAATGGCAGCCATCGTGACTTCATCCGCGCCTGCGGCCGCGATTTGCTTCTCCACTGCCAAATGCTCCTTGAGATCCTGGCTATACTGCGTGCACCATGGCTTAGGGTGGCGCTTATTTGGTGGAGGGGTCGGTGATTTGGGTGGAAGGTGTCGCGCTCGCACCGGCGGTCGGGGTATGTTGGATGTGGAAGGAGGAGGAGGATGGGGGTCGGGTGTGGATTACCTGCCTGGATAGACGAAACCGAGCAGCGTGAAGGGGGGTCACCGACGAGGAGGCGGCGCTGCAAGCAAGGAGTGAAGGTTTCAACTTGGAAAGGAAGATGGAAATAGGGGAAATGTTGCTTTTGGTAAGGGGAGGGGGCGGGGAGGTAGATATTTCCGTGGAATCCAAAAATTTGGAATCGCTTCAGCGAAACAACTGGCGCGCAAAGTGTCATCAGACACGGTCCCTTATTTAGAACTGTGTACGATATGTGAACATCACAAATGATTAAGATAGCTTAACCCGTGTGTGATGAGTTTGAACGTCAACATTTTTGGTTTGAATTTCCATGGTTAAAGTGGTCATCCACGTCATTGCATAATTTGGGTACACAAAGGAGACTATAGCACACCCACACTTCTTAATCGAGCAAGTTCAGCAATTAAATAGAGTTAGCTGACCAAAACATTACTCTAACAAATTAAAGACCAACGCTCTTAATTAAGCAAAACAAAGAGCACTGCTACGGCTGGTGCTCGTCGATCTCCACTGCCGCCTCCATGTCCAGCTCGTGCCCGATGGTCCCCTGGGGAAGGGTATCCATGGCATCCATCGCACCATACTCTGCAAGCATCTTTCCATCTGCGTTCGCCATCTCTTCAGAAAAGGCTACCACGAGCTGGGCGTCGGCGACCATGATCTGGGCTTGGACGGGCTCCATCGTCGCAAGGTATGCGGCGGAGGAACGGACAACTGCTCGAACGCTCTCAGCGATTGCCAGCTCTTTGGCCGTGGGTTGCCGACCGTTGTCAGAGAAGCTTCGTTCGATTTGTGTGGTGACCGCCACGAGCTAGGCGTGGGCGGCCTCGACATGGTCGTGGGCAGCCTCCATCAGGGCTAAGGCCGTCCCTACGGAACAGACAACTACTGTGCCGCTCTCGCCAGTTGCTATCCCCGAGGCAGATGTTCCTGCCGGCATCTAAGAAGCAACAATGGCCGTTTGGGCTGCCTTGGCCACCCGGTCGCAGATTGTAGCCGCGCTCATGCACCTTGTTAGCACACGCATGGCGACTGCGGCCGTGCTCTCGCCGGAGTGGGCCACTGAAGTTGACCTCACGACGCGGGTCCACGTGCCCATCTTTCACCGGTGATGATTGAACAATGAAATGATATTTGGGGAGCGAGCTAGTGTGCTTGAGACACCGGCTGTGGACTGTAGCCAACGCACCTTCTTGCGTAAGCCGTAGGCGTACTATACACCGACGGTGCTCCAGGATATTTTGTGCTGCATCTCACACGGTTGGTGATAATAAACTGTGTGTGATCTACTTGATTTTTCATCTTCATTTGAATTACATAATGGGGTCTGAGGGGCAATGGACGGTGTTTGAATTGCTACACCTTTTATCTGCAGTGAACATGCAACAATATGTGTGTCGTAAAAGAATTGGAATTATTCAGGGTTCGTTTGAACATTTTGTACATTAAATTGGTTTTCTAGCCATTTCAGGTGCACAATTCAAAATTAAACTACATACACATGCTCCGGTGCACCAACGTGGGTTGTAAAATCATATATGTGTCCATGGGTTTATGGGTATTTCCTATGCAAGAAATGGGGATGAAATTCGAACACCACGACACCATGGCTCTCTGGCAAACGTCGACATACTCGCTTTTGTAATTCTAGTAAATCCAAAATTTGTCCGAAATTCATGAAACTTAGCATGCTATCATGGAGTGGCATCAACATGCCATGGTAAAATTTTTGTCCCATTTGGGGCAGGTTTGGGGTATAAGCTTCTCATAAACCAGAGCTTCTCACAACAAGTCTAATGGTTTCGATAGGGAATGTTTCACCTTTCTGGACGAAACGATATCTGTTGCCTCTTCTCGATTTCAATTTTTTTCCTAGTGTCAACATAAAACAACGGGAGTGTTGTGTCAATTTTTGGGATTTTTCAGGGTTCGCTTGGACATTTTTATACATTAACTGAGTTTTCTATGCATTCATGTGCATGATTCAAATTTGAACTACATCCACATGCTCTAACGCATATAAATTAGTTGAAAATTCAAATCTGTGTCCTTGGTTGCCTGCTTAGGTCCCATGGAAGAAATGGGAATGAATGTCAAACACCCTGCCACCGTCACTCGGCCGCAAACATTGAGATACCTAGTTTTTAAATTCTAGTAAATCCAAAGATTGTGTGAAATTCATGAAACTTGGCATGTTGTCATGGAGCGGCATCAACATGCTGTGGTAAATTTTTTTGTCCCATTTGGGGCAGGTTTCGGGATATGCTTCTCACAACAAGCATGATGGTTTCGGTAGGGAACGTCCCACCTTTGGGGATGAAATGATATCCATTGCCTCTTATTGCTTTCAAATTTTTTCTCATGTCAACATAGAACAACAGGAGTGTTGTGTCAATTTTTGTGATTTGTCGGGGTTTGTTTAGACATTTTTATGCATTAACTGAGTTTTGAATGCATTTACGTGCATAATTCAAATTTGAACTACATGCACATGCTCTAGTGCATATAAATTGGTTGAAAAATCAAATCTGTGTCCTTGGGTGCATGCTTAGGTCCCATGCAAGAAATGGGAATGAATGTCAAGCACCCTGCCACCGTCACTCGGTCGCAAACATTGAGATACTTTATTTTTAAATTCTAGTAAATCCAAAACTCATCTGAAATTCATGAAACTTGGCATGCTATCATGGAGCAGCATCAACATGCCGTGGTAAAATTTTTGTCCAGTTTGGGGCAGGTTTGGGTATGTGCTTCTCATAAACCATAGCTTCTCACAAACCAGAGCTTCTCACAATAAGCCTCATGGTTTCGATCGGGCACGTTTCACCTTTCTATACGAAACGATATCCATTGCCTCTTCTCGATTTCATAGTTTTTCCTAGTGTCAGCATAGATCAACAGGAGTGTTGTGTTAATTTTTGGGATTTTTTGGGGTTTGTCTGGACATTTTTATGCATTAACTGAGTTTTCAATGCATTTATGTGCATAATTCAAATGTGAACTACATGCACATGCTCCGATGCATATAAATTGGTTGAAAAATCAAATCTGTGTCCATGGGTGCATGCTTAGGTCCCATGCAAGAAATGGGAATGAATGTCAAGCACCCTCCATTGTCTCGGCCGCAAACATTGAGATACCTGGTTTTTAAATTCTAGTAAATCCAAAACTCGTCTGAAATTCATGAAACTTGGCATGCTATCATGGAGCGGCATCGACATGCCGTGGTATATTTTTTGTCCCATTTGGGGCACGTTTGGGTATATGCTTCTCACAAACCAGAGCTTCTCATAACATGCATGATGGTTTCAGTAGGGAATGTCCCACCTTTGGGGACGAAATGATATCCATTGCCTCTTATTGCTTTCAAAAATTTTCTCGTGTCAACATAGAACAACAGGAGTGTTGTGTCAATTTTTGTGATTTTTCAGGGTGTGTTTGGACATTTTTACTGAGTTTTCAATGCATTTATGTGCATAATTCAAATTTGAACTACATGCAGATGCTCAAGTGCATATAAATTGGTTGAAAAATCAAATCTGTGTCTTTGGGTGCATGCTGAGGTCCCATGCAAGAAATGGGAATGAATTTCAAACACCAGGGCACCGTTGATTGCCGGCAAAACGTCGAGATACTTTATTTTTAAATTCTAGTAAATCCAAAACTCGTCTGAAATTCATGAAACTTGGCATACTATCATGGAATGGCACCCGACATGCTGCGGTATTTTTCATGTACATTTTGAGAGAAGGTGCACTCGAACAATGACAGCCAACAAATGCATTTTGAAAAAATAGTTGCCACTTTAATATCTCAAACGTTTGTATAATTCAAACCATGTGCATTCTGTTAACCATTCACATGACGCCACGTTTCTTAGTTTTAAAGCCTGTAGGAGGTGCCGTGCGAATAGCTGCTTGACCTTGACTAAACGGGAGGTGTGTGAGCGTAGTCCGGTGTGCAGGCTGACCGAGAGGCGTGCAAGCTGTCCTTGAATGCGCATGATAGGGTCACCGAGAAGCATGCGAGTTGTACGCTGCGCAGGCTCAGCGCCGCCAGCTGCTGTCCTCCCGCGCCCTGGCTGATGGTCCCGGGACGACATGATGTTTGATTTACAAGTGAAGAACATTCTGTGCTGCAATGAAGACTTCAACAACAGCGTCCTGGAGGACGGCAGCGAGAACGACGGTGCGGCACGCCGCCTCCGCCGCCGCCGAAAATAGTTTTTTTCTTGGGTTTAATATTGTATCTCGATCATATGAATATAAATCTGTAGTATGATTGAATGAAAGATATGGTTTGAGCGAACTTGCATTTTTCTCTCTTAATGTACAGACTTATCAAATGATTTTCTTTTGAAAAAAAACATCAATAGTTTTTAAATATAAAACACTCATCGTAAACGTTTTAGTTAGAACACTCGTATGCAAACTGGGAGCTTCCCGAGGAAGCCAAGGGAAAATGTACCGAGCAGGATTTTTGTGGTTCTTGACCGCAAACATTTTAGATAGAACACCGTATGCAAATTGAGAGCAGGATTTGTGCATCTGTTCAATGCAAACGATTCTTTTGGATGACCCGTGTGCAACCACTTACAAACAATTTGGTTTGATTTGCATCTGTCATATCGGGTATGTTGCCATTTGTCAAACTGGAAAGATTGACATTTGTTAATCTAGTAACATTGCCATTTGTCAACCTTGTAACACTACGATTTGTCAAAATATGAAGCTAAAAATCACTAGTTGTATCTAATTTTTGCAACTAAAATTCAGTAATTAAGCATTGGTTTCATTCATATATTAAGCAGTCATTCTTAATTTATACAAACAGTTCAACTCGACAGCTGAACCGACCAAACTTTTCCCCAATTCTTGCCAACCACATACTGAAATAGCTAGTTCATCTATATATACTAGCTAATTTTAAGTATGTTGTACAGTTCCACCACATCTATAGTCGGATGAACTGAACAAAATAGCCCCTAAATACTACTACGGAGGGGCTTTGTACTACTTCCGGCTGCCCCTCCTTTGCTGAGCGCGCTCAGTAAGAGGCAGAGGGGGAGGAGCCTACCGACGAGCTGGACAACTGCAATATGCTGCTTGCCGCTGCTGCAGCTTCAACGACGCTCACCTCGAACACCCTCTGCCGCTCCAGACGACCCCTCTCGAAGCGGTGGTTCTCCTCGTAGATCTCCTGACTCCTCGCCTGTGAGGAGGCGTGTGCCATGCCCACGGCGGCGGTAAGGCTCTTTGCGTGCTCGACGAGGCGCTCCTCCTCCTCCCACAAGAACTCGGTGTAGCGCGCAAGGTCACTGACACACATGCGGGCATCCACCTCCGCCTCCGGCCTTCGAGCGGCGATGGCAGAGTGGGTGATGATCCCGGCGGTAGACAGTGGGCTGGCAGCCACGGCGGACGATGATGGGGTGGCGTCCACGACCACCACTTCCCGCCTTCGGGCCACGGTGGCGGAGCGGGTGATGGCCATGATGGCCGGCAGTGGGGTGGCGGCCACGACGGCCACCTCCCGCCTTTTGTCCGTGGCGGGGGAGCGGGAGATGGCCCTAGCTTTCGACAGTGGTGTGGCAGCAACGCCGGCCGGCAACAGCTGCCGACGGGCAGCGGGGGAGGAGCATGTGGTGGGTGTTCCGCGCACAGCCAACAGGGATGCCACGCGCATTACACTACGCCGGGGACTGCGCCGCCGGCACGGTGTAGCCTCCCAGCTGGAGCTGTCCTCTGATGACGGCGGAGTGGCTGAGTGACGATGATGGACCGGTGCCATTGGCAATTGTGGGAGAACCATACGAAATAAGCTACAGGGAGGGAGGGGAAAATGCAACGCAGGACTCGCCGACCATGAGGGTTTATATAGCAGGCCGGTAAGCATTGGGATTTTGGGGGATTTCACCGAGTCAGGTGGGAAGCTTGCACGGGAACCTGCGAGGTTGCGTGGGAACGGGCTAACGAACGATTCATTGGCGCCGCCGTTTGGCTAAAAGAACGCCCCCGCATGGTGCGCAAGCTTGCGTTGTAAGCCATTTGCGACAACGGAGTGACAAGACGTGCGAGAGGAGGATGAAAGGCCACGTACACATACGGTTAATAAAAAAACATGTGCGATTTAATTACCTACTGATACGTCCACTTTGCATCATGCTTTTATATTGATATTTATTGCATTATGGGTTGTTATTACACATTATGTCACAATACTTATGCTTTTTCTCTCTTATTTTACAAGGTTTACATAAAGAGGGAGAATGCTGGCAGCTGGAATTCTGGGCTGGAAAAGGAGCAAACATTAGAGACCTATTATGCACAACTCCAAAAGTCCTGAAACTCCATGAAAGTCAGTTTTGGAATATATTAAAAATATTGGGCAAAGAAAGCACCAGAGGGGAGCCAGCCACCGTCCACTAGGGTGGGGGCGCGCCATACCCCCTGGGCGCACCCCTGCTTCGTGGGCCACCTGGCAGGCCCTCGATGCCCATCTTTTGGTATAAGGTGTCTTTTGCCCTAACAAAATATAGAGAAAGCTTTCGAGACGAAGCGCCGCCATCTCGAGGAGAAACCTTGGCGCAACCAATCTAGGGCTCCGGCGGAGCTGTTATGCCGGGGAAACATCCCTCTGGGAGGAGGAAATCGTCACCATCGTCATCACCATCGATCCTATAATCGGGAGGGGGTCAGTCTCCATCAACATCTTCACCAGCACCATCTCCTCTCAAACCCTAGTTCATCTCTTGTATCCAATCTTTATCTCAAAACCCCAGATTGGTACCTGTGGGTTGCTAGTAGTGTTGATTACTCCTTGTAGTTGATGCTAGTTGGTTTATTCGGTGGAAGATTATATGTTCAGATCCTTTATGCATATTAATACCCCTCTGATTATGACCATGAATATGATTTGTGAGTAGTTACGTTTGTTCCAGAGGACATGGGAGAAGTCTTGTTATAAGTAGTCATGTGAGTTTGGTGTTCGTTCGATATTTTGATGAGATGTATGTTGTCTTTCCTCTAGTGGTGTTAATTAAACGCCGACTACGTGACACTTCACCATTGTTTGGGTTTAGGGGAAGGCATTGGGAAGTAATAAGTATATTATGGATTGCTAGAGTGACAGAAGCCTAAAGCCAAGTTTATACATTGCTTTGTAAGGGGCTGATTTGGATCTATATGTTTCATGCTATGGTTAGGTTTACCTTAATTCTTCTTTCGTAATTGTAGATGCTTGCGAGGGGGGTTAATCATAAGTTGGATGCTTGTCTAAGGAAGGGCAGTACCCAAGCACCGGTTCACCCACATATCAAATTATCAAAGTAATGAACGTGAATCATATGAGCATGATGAAAACTAGCTTGACGATAATTCCCATCTGTCCTCAGGAGCGCTTTCCTTTATATAGGAGTTTGTCCAGGCTTGTCCTTTTCTACAAAAAGGATTGGGCCACCTTGCTGCACCTTGTTTACTTTTATTACTTGTTACCCGTTACAAATTACCTTATCACAAAACTATCTGTTGTCGATAATTTCAGTGCTTGCAGAGAATACCTTACTTAAAACCACTTGTCATTTCCTTCCGCTCCTCGTTGGGTTCGACACTCTTACTTATTGAAAGGACTGCGATAGATCCCCTATACTTGTGGGTCATCAAGACAATTTTCTGGCGCCATTGCTGGGGTGTGAAGCACCTTTGGTAGGTGGAATTTGGTAAGGAAAAATTTATATAGTGTGCTGAAATTTACTGTCAGTTGTTACTATGGAAAACAATCCTTTGAGGGGCTTGTTCGGGGTTGCTCCTCAAACTACTGAACCTACTGAAAATATTTACTTTGAAATTCCTTCGGGTATGATAGAGAAACTGCTAGCTAATCCTTTTAGAGGAGATGGAACATTACATCCCAATATGCACCTAATCTATGTGGATGAAGTTTGTGGATTATTTAAGCTTGCAGGTATGCCCGAGGATGTTATGAAGACAAAGGTCTTCCCTTTATCTTTGAAGGGAAATTCATTGACATGGTTTAGGCTATGTAATGATATTGGGTCATGGAACTATAACCGATTGAAATTGGAATTTCATCAGAAGTTCTATCCTATGCATCTGGTTCATCGTGATCGTAATTATATATATAATTTTTGGCCTCGCGAAGGAGAAAGCATCGCTCAAGCTTGGGGGACGCTTAAGTCAATGTTATATTCATGCCCCAATCATGATCTCTCAAGAGAAATTATTATTCAAAATTTTTATGCTCGGCATTCTCTCAACAATCGCTCCATGCTCGATACTTCTTGTACTTGGTTCTTTTATGATGAAGACTATTGAATTCAGATGGGGTTTATTGGAAAAAATTAAACGCAGCTTTGAAGATTGGGAACTCGAGAAGGTAAGAGGTCTGTTATAACACCTAAGTTTGATTGTGTTAAATCTTTCATGGATACCGATGTTTTTCGTGAATTTAGCACTAAATATGGACTTGACTCTAATATAGTAGCTTCTTTCTGTGAATCATTTGCTACTCATGTTGATCTCCCTTAGGATATGTCGTTTAAATACCATCCTCCCATCGAAGTAAAAGTAGTTGAGCCTATTAAAATTGAAGAAAACACTATCACTCATAATGTTGATCCTATTGTTCCTACCGCTTATATTGAGAAACCACCTTTTCCTGTTAGAATGAAGGATCATGCTAAAGCTTCAACTGTGGTTCGTAAGAGTTATACTAGAACCTACACCCTCTGACCAAATTAAAGTTGAACCTAGTATTGCTATGGTTAAATATCTCTTGGTCGATAATATTGATGGGCATGTTATTTACTTCTGTGATGAAGCTCCTAGAATTGCTAGACCCGATACTAAAGATAAACATAGACCTGTTGTTGGCATGCCTGTTGTTTCTGTTAAAATAGGAGATCATTGCTATCATGGCTTATGTGACATGGGTTCTAGTGGGAGTGCAATACCTCATTCCTTATACAAATAAATTATGCATGATATTGCACCTGCTGAGATAGAAGATATTGATGTTACTATTAAGCTTGCAAATAGAGATACTATTTCACCAGTCGGGATTGTTAGAGATGTTGAAGTCCTGTGTGGGAAAGTTAAATATCCAATTGATTTTCTTGTTCTTGTTTCCCCACAAGATTACTTTGTACCATTATATTTGGTGGACCCTTCTTGAATATTGTCAATGCTAAGATAGACTGCAAAAGGATATTGTTTCTGTTGGTTTAGGGGATATGTCTCATGATTTTAATTTTGCTAAATTTCGTGGACAACCCCATGATAAAGAATTGCCTAGTAAAGATGAAATTATTGGTCTTTCTTCTATTGCCGTGCCACCTAATGTTCCTTTAGAACAATATTTGCTAGACCATGAAAATGATATGTTTATGAATGAAAGAAGGGAAATAGATGAAGTATTCTTTAAACAGGGACCTATTTTGAAACACAACTTGCCTGTTGAAATTCTAGGGGATCCTCCTCCACCTAAGGGTGATCCCGTATTTGAGCTTAAATCATTACCTGATACTCTTAAATATGCTTATCTGGATGAAAAGAAGATATATCCTATTATTATTAGTGCTAACATTTCAGAACAGGAAGAAGAGAAATTATTGAAAACTCTGAAGAAGCACCATGCTGCTATTGGATATACTCTTGATGATCTTAAGGGCATTAGTCCCACTCTATGCCAGCACAAAATAAAATTGGATAAAGACACTAAACCAGTTGTTGATCACCAACGATGGTTAAATCCTAAGATGAAAGAAGTGGTAAGAAATGAAATACTAAAGCTTCTAGAGGCAGGTATAATTTATCCTGTTGCTGATAGTCAGTGGGTAAGTCATGTCCATTGTGTCCCTAAGAAGGGAGGCATTAAAGTTGTTCCTAATGATAAAGATGAATTGATCCCACAAAGAATTGTTACAGGTTATAGAATGGTAATTGATTTCCGCAAATTACCCTTTACCTTTTATTGATCAAATGCTAGAAAGATTATACAAACATACACATTTTTGCTTTCTAGATGGTTATTCTGGTTTCTCTCAAATACCTGTGTCGAAAGAGGATCAGGAAAATACCAATTTTACTTACCCTTTCGGTACCTTTGCTTATAGACGTATGCCTTTTGGTTTATGTAATGCACCTCCTACCTTTCAAAGATGTATGACTGCTATATTCTCTGACTTTTGTGAAAAGATTGTTGAGGTTTTCATGGATGATTTCTCCATGTATGGAACTTCTTTTGATGATTGCTTAAGCAACCTTGATCGAGGTTTGCAGAGATGTGAAGAAACGAATCTGGTCTTGAATTGGGAGAAGTGCCACTTTATGGTTAATGAAGGTATTGTCTTGGGGCATAAAGTTTCTGAAAGAGGCATTGAAGTTGATAAAGCTAAAGTTGATGCTATTGAAAAGATGTCGTGTCCTAAGGACATCAAAGGTATATGAAGTTTCCTTGGTAATGCCAGTTTTTATAGGAGGTTCATTAAAGACTTCTCAAAAATTTCTAGGCCTTTGACTAATCTCTTACAAAAAGATGTTCCTTTTGTCTTTGATGATGATTGTGTAGAAGCATTTGAAATACTTAAGAAAGCCTTGATTTTTGCACCTATTGTTCAGCCACCTGATTGGAATTTACCCTTTGAAATTATGTGTGATGCTAGTGATTATGCTGTAGATGTTGTTCTAGGACAAAGAGTTGATAAGAAATTAAATGTTATCCAATATGCTAGTAAAACTCTAGACAGTTCCCAGAGAAATTTGCTACTACTGAAAAAGAATTTTTAGCAGTTGTATTTGCTTGTGATAAGTTCAGACTTTGTATTGTTGATTCTAAAGTAACTATTCACACTGATCATGCTGCTATTAAATACCTTATGGAAAACAATGATGCTAAACCTAGACTTATTAGATGGGTTCTGTTGCTACACGAATTTGATTTGAATATTATTGATAGAAAGGAAGCTGAGAACCCCGTTGCAGACAACTTGTCTAGGTTAGAGAATGTTCTTGATGACCCACTACCTATAGATGATAGCTTTCCTGATGAACAATTAGATGTCATAAATGCTTCTCGTACTGCTCCATGGTATGCTGATTATGCTCATTACATTGTTGCTAAATTTGTACTATCTAGTTTCACATACCAGCAAAAGAAAAAGTTTTTCTATGATTTAAGACATTACTTCTAGGATGACCCACGCCTTTATAAAGAAGGAGTAGGTGGTGTTATTAGACGTTGTGTACCTAAGTGTGAACAGGAACAGATCCTACGCAAGTGTCACTCCGAAGCTTATGGAGGAAACCATGCTAGAGATAGAACTCCACATAAGATACTGCAATCCGGTTTTTATTGGCCTACTCTCTTCAAGGATGCCCGTAAGTTTGTCTTGTCTTGTGATGAATGTCAAAGAATTGGTAATATCAGTAGTCATCAAGAAATGCCTATGAACCATTCACTTGTTATCGAACCATTTGATGTTTGGGGCTTTGATTATAAGGGATCGTTTCCTTCCTCTAATGGGTATACACATATTTTAGTTACTGTTGATTACGTTACTAAGTGAGTAGAAGCTATTCCAACTAGTAGTGCTGATCACAAAATCTCTATTAAGATGCTTAAAGAAGTTATTTTTCCGAGGTTTGGAGTCCCTAGATATTTAATTACTGATGGTGGTTCACATTTTATTCATGGTGTGTTTTGTAAAATGCTTGCTAAGTATGATGTTAATCATAGAATTGCATCTCCTTATCAACCACAGTCTAGTGGTCAAGTAGAACTGAGTAACCGAGAGCTTAAATTAATTTTGCAAAAGACTATTAATAGATCTATAAAGAATTGGTCCAAGAAACTTGATGATGCATTACGGGCCTATAGAACTGCATATAAAAATCCTATGGGTATGTCTCCGTATAAAATGGTTTATGGAAAAGCATTTCACTTACCTCTAGAACTAGAACATAAGGCATATTGGGCCATTAAAGAGCTCAATTATGATTTCAAACTTGCCGGTGAGAAGAGACTATTTGCCATTAGCTCACTTGATGAATGGAGAACCCAGGCCTATGAAAATGCCAAACTGTTTAAAGAAAATGTTAAAAGATGGCATGATAAAAGGATACAAAAGCACGAGTTTAATGTAGGTGATTATGTTATCTTATACAACTCTCGTTGAAGATTTTTTGCAGGAAAACTTCTCTCTAAATGGGAAGGTCCTTACGTTATCGAGGAGGTCTATCGTTTCGGTGCCATAAAAATCAACAACTTCGAAGGCACAAATCCGAGGGTGGTGCACGGTCAACAAACATTATATCTCAGGTAATCCCATAAATGTTGAAACCAATGTTATTGACACCGTAACCCCGGAGGAGAACATAAGGGACACTTCCCAGAACGTTTCAGACTCCGAAAAGGAATAGGTATGTGGTACGGTAAGTAAACCGACTCCAAAACAGTTCTAATAGCAATTTTTCTCTGTTTTGGAATATTTAAGAAAATATGAAAATAAGAATTTGTCCGGAAAGGACCCGAGGCATCCACGAGGGTGGAGGGTGCGCCCTACCCCCTGGGCGCGCCCCTGCCTCGTGGGCACCTCGTGTGCCCTGCAGACACCGATTTCTTGCATGATACTTCTTTTGGTTAGTAAAAATTCATTATATAATCTCCCGAAGGTTTTGACCACCGTACCACGCAAATATCCTCTGTTTTTTTGTTTCGAGCTGTCTCTACTACAGATTTAGATCAAGATGTCTTCTCAAGAGTCAGTTGGGGAGAGGCGGGTATCTCACCTGACACCGTGGCCAAAAGCAAACAGCGATGCCATTCACTTTGGGCCATCAACTGAGGAAGAGATGGAGGCCGACTTGAAAAGGGTAGATGCCATGGAGGAGGATCAAGAAGTTACCTCTCGTCTCCAAGCCAAATTCATGATGGAGGAACTTCAGAGCTAAGCAATTCCAAACTCGGTCATCCCTCCCAATGTTAGATTTCTTTCTTATGAAAATATGAAAAAGAGTGTTACTTGTTCCCCCCAGCTATGCAACATCCATGGGCGCAAGGAGATTTAGCCATCACGGGTAAGCTCCGTAAGGAAATAATGGATCTCAGGCAGCAAGTCAATAAGCTCGAGGAAGAGAATCATATTCTAAGGGGCATCATTGCCAAGGATATTACATCACCACCACCGAAGAAAGAGACATAAAAACATGGGTATGGGCACTCCCCTTGACAACTACCAAGCTTGGGGGAGTGTCCCGGTATCGTATCACCATCACACTTCTATCTTTACCATTTTTCTTAGTTCGATCCTTTTGGTTACATCTCGATCTAGTAGAATAAAGATTAGTATGATCTAGTTTTGAGTTTTAGTATTGATCCTTATCTATGTAATCGAGTTCGTGAGTTATATATAATAAAGATTAGTTTTGCGTCAAGGGCTTGGTTATCTTGCTATGATCTTGAGAAAAAAGAGAAAGAAAAAAAGAAATAAAGAGATCATATTGATCTTATGGAGAGTAATGACTTCACATATAAAGAGTATGATGAATAAAAGTTGCTGGGAGGTGACAAACATATTGGAGCACTCATTATGATTGTCGTACGCACATCATCATCACCATGATCTTGGGAGGTGACAAACATTTTGCGAGATCATCTTTTATGATTGTGAGCACTCATTAAAATATGACATGCTAAAAAGTTGATGTTGGACAAGGAAGACAATGTAATTGGTTATGTTTTCTTATATCCAAAATAAATTCTTTGCACCAAGTTGATGTTGGGGAATGTAGTAATTTCAAAAAAATTCCTATGCACACGCAAGATCATGGTGATGCACAGCAACGAGAGGGGCGAGTGTCGTCCACGTACCCTCATACACTGTAAGCGGAAGCGTTATCAGAACGCGGTTGATGTAGTCGTACGTCTTCACAATCCGACCGATCCAAGTACCGAACGTATTGCACCTCCGAGTTCAGCACACGTTCAGCTCGGTGACGTCCCATGATCTCCCATCCAGCAGAGCTTCGAGGGAGAGTTCTGTCAGCACGACGGCATGATGACGGTGATGATGATGCTACCTACGCAGGGCTTCGCCTAAGCACCGCTATGATATGACCGAGGTGGAATATGGAGGAGGGGGGCACCACACATGGCTAAAAGATCAACTGATCAACTTGTGTGTGTATGGGGTGCCCCCTCCCCGTATATAAAGGAGTGGAGGAGGGGGAGAGGCCAACCCTCCTAGGCTCCCCCCAAGGGGAGTCCTACTCCCACCGGGAGTAGGACTCCAACCCTTCCAAGAGTAGGAGTAGGAGAGAGGGAAGGAGGAGAGATGGGGAAGGAAAGGGGGGCGCCGCCCCCTCCTTGTCCAATTCGGACTAGAGGGAGAGGGGGCGCACGGCCTGCCCTGGCCGCCCCTCCTCTTCTCCACTAAGGCCCAATAGGCCCATTACACTCCTCGGGGGGTTCCGGTAAACCCCCGGTACTCCGGTATTTGTCCGAACTTGCCCGGAACCCTTCCGAAGTCCAAACATAGTCATCCAATATATTGATCTTTATGTCTCGACCATTTTGAGGCTCCTCGTCATGTCCGTGATCATATCCTGAACTCTGAACTATCTTCGGTACATCAAAACACATAAACTCATAATACCGATCGTCATCAAACGTTAAGCGTGCGGACCCTACGGGTTCGAGAACTATGTAGACATGACCAAGACTCGTCTTAGGTAAATAATCAATAGCGGAACCTGGATGCTCATATTGGCTCCTACATATTCTACGAAGATCTTTATCGGTCAAACCGCATAACAACATACGTTTTTCCCTTTGTCATCGGTATGTTACTTGCCCAAGATTCGATCGTCGGTATCCTCATACCTAGTTCAATCTCGTTACCGGCAAGTCTCTTTACCCGTTCTATAATGGATCATCCCGCAACTAACTCATTAGTCACAATGCTTGCAAGGCTTATAGTGATGTGCATTACCGAGAGGGCCCAGAGATACCTCTCCGAAAATCGAAGTGAAAAATCCTAATCTCGATCTATGCCAACTCAACAAGCACCATCGGAGACACCTGTAGAGCACCTTTATAATCACCCAGTTACGTTGTGACGTTTGGTAGCACACAAAGTGTTCCTCTGGTACTCGGGAGTTGCATAATCTCATAGTCATAGGAACATGCATAAGTCATGAAGAAAGCAATAGAAACAAACTAAATGATCATCGTGCTAAGCTAACAGATGGGTCTAGTCAATCACATCATTCTCTAATGATGTGATCCCATTAATCAAATGACAACTCATGTGTATGGTTAGGAAACATAACCATCATTGATTCAACGAGCTAGTCAAGTAGAGGCAAACTAGTGACACTCTGTTTGTCTATGTATTCACACATGTACTAAGTTTCCGGTTAATACAATTCTAGCATGAATAATAAACATTTATCATGATATAAGGAAATATAAGTAACAACTTTATTATTGCCTCTAGGGCATATTTCCTTTCGTCTCCCACTTGCACTAGAGTCAATAATCTAGATTACACAATAATGATTCTAACAACCATGGAGTCTTGGTGCTGATCATGTTTTGCTCGTGAGAGAGGCTTAGTCAACGGGCCTGCAACATTGAAATCCGTATGTATCCTGCAAATCTCTATGTATCCCTCCTTGACTTGATCGCGTATGGAATTGAAGCGTCTCTTGACGTGCTTGGTTATTTTGTGAAATCTAGATTCCTTTGCCAAGGCAATTGAACCAGTGTTGTCACAAAAGATTTTCATTGCACCCGATGCACTAGGTATGACACCTAGATCGGATATGAACTCCTTCATCCAGACTCCTTCATTTGCTGCTTCCGAAGCAGCTATGTATTCTGCCTCACACGTAGATCCCGCCACGACGCTTTGCTTAGAACTGCACCAACTGACAGCTCCATCGTTCAATAAAAACATGTATCCAGTTTGTGACTTAGAGTCATCCAGATCAGTGTCAAAGCTTGCATCGACGTAACCATTTACGATGAGCTCTTTGTCACCTCCATAAACGAGAAACATATCCACAGTCCTTTTCAGGTATTCAGGATGTTCTTGACCGCTATCCAGTGATCCACTCCTGCATTACTTTGGTACCTGTCATGGAATTGTCATGGCAGATGTCCTAGCAAAAGGACTTAGTCGTAGGGCTATCGCAACTAGGAAGCTTAAAGGGGTTAAACGGGACAAAGGACATGAGAGGTTTAAACTAGTTCATCCCCTTACGATGAAGGTAAAAGCCTATGTCTAGTTGTGTTGGAATTGCCAGGGTTTCGATGACCAAGGAGCTAATCCGCAAGCTTGGCTATCGATCTCTTGTTTCTTGTCCTAAGCCGCCGCCGGGTCGTCCCCTTATATACATGGGTTTATGCCTGGCGGCCTACAGAGTCCCGGCCGGCTCATAAAACGTGTCCGGCTCGGTGACTTCTTTTATATGCCTTTCTTTACAAGTCTTTCTTTAGATACGGCAGTTTACAATATTGGGCCTTAAGCCGCCTCTGGGCTTAGGCCTTCTACAAGTCTTAATAAACTATCACCTTGAATATTACTGGGCTTATTTTGTAACCCGCCATTGGGGTTGACCCGGCCCCTCCTGGGCAGGTCTTACCTGTTAGCTATATTCCCAACATTAGGCCCCAGGTTGACTTGAACTTTGTTCTTTGTCAATCTTCAATACTTAAACGAAATCCATCTTCCTCTCTCTGTAAAAACACCGTAACCCCCAATGACATCATCTTCTGGAAACACGAAAGCCTGCTATGGCGTCATCTTCAACAGATCTTTATCCTTAAATGTCTTCCAAGAATCGAGGCATTCGTTTAGTTAGATAATCATTATTTGGGTCTTCCTCGATTTTTGCGCCTGCCTGTTCGCTTATCCCCTTATAAATAGGCACGACCTGGTCTTTTCTCATTCTTCCCTCTCTTTGTATTCTTCTTCTCGCAACCCCACTGCTGCCCGAGCTCTGCCGCAGTCATAGTGCACCTCGTCTTCGTTGACCTTGGCCGCTGCATCATCCCGAATCGGTCCAGAGAACGGAGGCGACCCTCCGCAGAAGATTCGTGGCTGTAAGTGTTTTAACTTCCTGCTCCTCAGATATGCATTTTAGGCTTTCTAGGTTTCTGCGTGTTCTTCATAGTTCATCACAGTTTCTTCGTAGTTCTTCCACTGCAGCTTCTTCTTGATCCAACAAGAACATATACTCGTGCGGTAGTTGTTTTGTACCCATTCTTGATACCAGTAGATCCCTTTTTCTGGTACAAAGACCTCATTAGAACTCACGAACTCATCTGCGCTAGATTTTTAGGTCTAGAATATTTTCCATTTTGAACGGCCATTTGATCCAGAATAATATCAAGACATTAGGAAACTTGTTTGCCTCAACACTTGGCCAATTCTGTTTCTGGCATTTCTCAAATATTTGTAGTCATAGCGTCTTATTACGCCAGCTCACTTTTCCCTTATATGACATTATCTTTTACTTAAGCCGCCATTACTCATTTGCACCATCATCATTTAACTTCACCATTGAATTGAACCGGCACGTTACTTTCTTTTCAGTTTGTCCTTTGATCATGATGCCGTCAAAAGCACCGACTGTCTGCAACTAGGTCCCTTCCACAGTCACTGAAGATACCCTGAAGGAATTCTTCACCATAGGATTTTTGCCAGGGAAAAATGTTATGTCTTATCGTGTACCTAACCCCGACGAGGAACGGCCTAATCCCAAAGACGGTGAAGTTATTGTCTTCTCTGACCACATGAATCTGGGTTTTACACCACCCGTCTCAAAGTTCTTCAGAGACGTTCTTCATTTTTTCAAACTTGACCCTCAAGATATTGGACCCAATTCCATATCCAACATCTGCAATTTTCAAGTTCTTTGTGAGGTGTATCTTCAAGAAGAGCCGACTGTGGAACTCTTCAGAGAGTACTTTTATCTGAACCGCCATAATGAGTGTACCAATGGCCCTAGCTTGGAACTTGGTGGAATCTCAATTCAGCGCCGACAGGGCGCCGTCTTTCCCCTAATAGTCTTACCGAGTCATCCCAAAGATTTGAATCAGACCTGGTTCTATTGCCAAGATACGTCTCCAGCCAATGAAAAACCAGTGTCGGGTTACCGCGCGGAGCTTCTGGACTCCAAGTTTGTGCTCCCTGATAAGCTTACTGCTGCTGAACGCAAGAAGCTTATTGCATCTATTAAAAGGATCAATGCCATACCGGGGAATGGCTTAACTGGAGTTGACTTGATCCGCTGCTGGATCTCATGGCGGGTCATTCCTCTAAGCCGCCGATCCAAATTAATGTATGAATATGGCAGAGGCCCAGATGACTCTCTGCGCTACAACTCTGTACAACTGACTGAAGAAGATATTGTTTCAATGTCAACCATCCTTGTGAACGGCAAGTAAGAGGACTGGAGTAAGGTTGGGTTAAACCCCTTCTGTAAACTTAACTCGACACCAGAGGTAAAAAACTCCTAACCTCTTTCTCTTTCGTGCCTCCCTTAGTAGCTTTAAATACTTGCATGACCTTTTACCATGTTTACTTGTTTATAGGCCAAATCCGACTTCTAGAAAGCCAAGTATGTCCATGAAGCTGCCAAGAAGGCTAGAGCCGCCGCCATAGCCGCCAGGAAGACAACCCGGAGGTCCAAGAAGAAAAGGAGCACTGCTTAGGAGCTGTTAAAGCTTGATGATGATTCTGAGTTGGAGGTAGCCCTTGACTCCCTTGGCCAGTTTTTAATAACCTTATTGACACTGACTATTGCCAGGAGGACACGGGGGCCAGTCAGGCCATAGAAGAAGAGGTAACTATTTCCTCCAACTCAGCCCATTTGCCAAGACAGAAACTTCGACTAGTAACCAAGAAAGTAAGGTTTTCGCACCCTTTGGCTTATTTGGACCCTCATTTTCTTTTGAAAAAACAGCAACATGAGAGCCGCCATCAGGCCCGGAATAATGACGATGATGAACCGCCTTCCGTTTTATAACAAACTCCTCGAAAGCGCCAGAATGAGGTTTCTTTCATCTTCATCTGTTGCTTTCATTAATGAATCTATTCCCTTGCCTCACTGACTTTATTTTACGTTTTGCACGAGGTTTCTCGCTCTTCTGGCGACTCATCTCAGACTCAGTTTCCGGCTTTCAAAACCGCTCCTGGGTAAGGAAAAATCAGTTTTCCTCTGTAACTATTTCCTCCAACTCAGCCCATTTGCCAAGACAGAAACTTCGACTAGTAACCCGGAAAGTAAGGTTTTCGCACCCTTTGGCTTATTTGGACCCTCATTTTCTTTTGAAAAAACAGCAACATGAGAGCCGCCGTCAGGCCCGGAATAATGACGATGATGAACCGCCTTCCGTTTTATAACAAACTCCTCGAAAGCGCCAGAATGAGGTTTCTTTCATCTTCATCTGTTGCTTTCATTAATGAATCTATTCCCTTGCCTCACTGACTTTATTTTACGTTTTGCACGAGGTTTCTCGTTGTTCTGGCGACTCATCTCAGACTCAGTTTCCGGCTTTCAAAACCGCTCCTGGGTAAGGAAAAATCAGTTTCCATAGAAGCCGGCTTTCAAAACATCTTTCTTAGTGGTCAAGCCAAGTCCAAGAAGGCCATGGTGATTAAACCGGCAGAAGACCCGTCAGTTCTTGCACCTAAACCGGCCATGCCAACTTCTCCCCCTCGAACTGAAGCGCCAGAAGACCCGGCTGTTGATACTCAATTAGATCCTCCTGAGCCGTCCGCTAATGATACCATTGTTAATCCCTCTACCGCTAGACCATCCAGTTCAGCTAACACGCCAACATCTTCTGATCATGATGTTCCAATCACTGGCAGCAGATTCGTTGCGCCGGGTAATCCAACTGTGCTAGCCAGGCATTCTGCCAAACAGGAGGCCTTAGAAAGGTAGAAAGTACAGTTTGATATCTCTCGCTATACTCATCTAAATGCTAGTGACATACTGTCCGGCTATCTCAGTCATGTGCATTCCAGTCGTGAGTCGGAAATTGAGATGGTCAAGCAATTGCAGCTAAAATATGAGGTATGTTTTTCGGCTTATTTATACTCTGTCAGCCCCCAAGTCTTCGGATGATGATCCTGAATGATTTGTAGACTTTATGATATAGGTTCAAACTTTGCCTCTGAAAGTCCAATAGAGTAGCATAAACTTGACCTGTAGTCCCCAAGGGCCGGCTAAATTTATCATAAATGAACCGATACTTAACTTTATCACTGTCTTTTACTAGTCCCAATAAGTACCGCAATTCGACTCAATCTTGAAAACATTTCTGAATATCATGCATTAGCCCCCAAGTGCCAAGTGTTGTTACTTTGTAAAACACTTGGGACTTGAAACATATAAGAGTCATAAAAATTTCTTTGGCAGACATTAGCCCCCAAGTGTCAAGTGGTATTGCGGTGCAAAGTACTTGAGACTTGAACCCTTATAACTTTTAGTTTAAGCCTTGACATATCCGTATGTTTTGCAGAACGCCCTAGCTGAATTGGGCTCCCAATTAACTGAAGAAAAAACCCGGCCGGCGGATCAAGAGGCAGAAATCAAAACTGCTAACTCTAAACTCCAGTTGAGTGTTTTTGAGACAGAAAAATTAAAGACCAGCTTGACTGCTAAGCAGAAATCTTGGGCCGAAGAAAAGACGCTGCTGGTTCAACGTGCCGAAACAGCTGAGGCAGCTCTTGAAGAGGTTACCTCAGAGCTCACCAGCTTAAAGAACCATGTCTCCCAAATGGTCCCCGCCATCTTCGGTAAGTCATTTGTATTAATCACTTACACTTTATTGTGACCAGGAATATAAACCACCAGCTGAACCTTTGTTGAAAATAACTCATAGGTCCACGAAGCCAAAATCTGAGCCAAGATAGTGTGACCAAACTGAAGGCGGTTTATACCTTAGTGGAGCAGTTGTATAATGGTGCTCAACGAGCACTTGCTGCTATCTCCCCTGCCAACCAAGGACCCAACCGGCTGAGTGACATTTTGAAGAAATTATCGATCTTACCCGCCAGGTTTCAAGAGGTCCAACGATCCTGTGCCAGAGCCGGAGCCCTGACTGCCCTGAGCCTCTCCAAAGCCTTGGTGCCAGATCTAGACCAGGCGGATGTAGCTAAGGGGTACCCTACCGTGAAGGAAGACGGGACTCTACTTGAGCAAGATGACTTTATTGCCTGCATGAGGGGAGTTCGACCTCAAGCTACCGTCCTTGGAGATGAGACCAACATCGATAAATATCAGCTGGGTTTTGATATGGAGAATAAGAAGATGGCGACTCCCTCTTATAAAGTGACGGATCTTATCCCACCGGTTCGCCCACATACATTTGCCCCAGAGAATGACCCGGTCGACTTAATTGATGATGAGGCTGAATTCATTGCTCTGAACGGCTTTGATTGGTCCAATCCCAGCTTTCAACCATTGGAGGGCGGGTCATAACCATCTGAACAATCCAGCTTTTAGCTTAGGACCTGTCTTAAGAGAGAGAAAACAGTAACCTTTTGGGCTCTTAATGCCTTGTAATAGGTTAGTTTAAAAAACTGCATATTTTACCTATGCCATCGTGCATAAGATGCCGTGTGTGACTCTTTTCTCGTCATGTCAATATACGAGTCACATCTATGGTGACATCTGTACTATTTCAACTCTGTTCCTATAGAAAAAGGAAAAAACTGGCTCGGCGGTTTAGCACCGGACGGGTCAGAACACCCGGTACAGGACCAATGATTTTATCATAGTAGAAAAAACAGAACCAGACATGAAATAAACAAGGTTGAAACAACCTTTGATTAATGAAAAAACACAGAAAAATCTGTTCATGAATAACACAGTCATACCTGTGTTTTTTGCATCTGGACTACCAGTCTATATGACCTGGGTGATAAGGTTGACGACCCAATCTTTTTGAGAACTCAATGCTTCCATACACCTGATGACTATCATGCCATTGGCGGCTTATTGTCAAATAATCAAGCCGGCTTAAAATAAAAACCATACTGATAATTTAAATTTGAGACAATAAAAAACCAGTAAGACAAAATAACAGATTCCCAACAACATAAATTTGGGGGTTTCTGATTCGAATACGATGAGTAAACCGGACCAAAGGGGTTAAGCTAAGATTCGAATACGATCATATAGCCCCCAGTGGCTTTGGGGTTGTGCCGATCAAGAGGGTACCAACAACTATGTTCTCTTTTGTTCGAATACGACCTATGTTTGAACAGGAAGCCCCCAGATGACCTTGAGAGGTTTTTAACGACCCTAATTCGAATACGATCCAAGTCGGACCCAAAAAGGGGTTAAGCTATGATTCAGATACGATCAAGAAGCCCCCAAGTGAGTTTGGCTTTTTGCCGATCAAGAGGGTTACGACAACTATGTTCTCTTTGGTTCGAATACGACCTATGTTTGAACAGGAAGCCCCCAAGTGACCATGAGGTTTACAGCTAGATTCGAATACGATCATAAGCCATACCAAAAAGGTTAAACTAGATTCAGATATGACCAGCTCCTTAATAGTCATGTAAATAGTGAAAATAGGAAAGATATATGATCTTTGAAGAGGAAAAAGGCAGAGGTCTTGCTTTATTACTTATCATAATATATACAAAGTCAAAGTATGTACATGACCAGAGCCGGTAGCTCAAGTGTAGTATGGCCGAAGCTGAGCAATGTTCCACGGCCGGCAGGTCTCCTCCTCCGACTTACGTGAGTCTTTGTGCTCTCGAATGTCAATGAGGTAATATGACCCGTTGTTTAAATTGTTACTGACCAAAAAAGGTCCTTCCCAAGGCGGGGGATAGTTTGTGTGCATCCGACAGATCCTGAACGAGCTAGAGCACTAGGTCACCTTCTTGAAAGGTCCTGGACTTAACCCGACAACTATGATAACGACGCAGGTCCTGTTGATAAATTGCTGATCGAGCCACCACCAAGTATCTCTCCTCATCTAACAAGTCAAGTGCATCCTGTCGGGCTTGTTCATTATTAGCTTCAACGTAAGCGGCCACGCGAGGCGAGTCATGACGGATGTCACTGGGCAGCACCGCTTCCGCTCCATAAACCATGAAGAAAGGTGTATAGCCTATAGACCTGTTAGGAGTGGTGTTGATACTCCACAACACCGAGGGTAATTCCTCTACCCAACAACCCAACGTTTGTTGTAAGGGAACCATAAGCCGGGGCTTGAGACCTTTTAAGATTTCCTGGTTTGCTCTCTCAGCCTGACCATTAGATTGAGGGTGAGCTACAGAAGAAACATCAAGCCGAATATGCTCACGTTGACAAAACTCATCCATAACACCTTGGGAAAAATTAGTGCCATTGTCAGTGATAATGTTGTGTGGAAAACCAAGGCGGAAAATCACCTTTTTCATGAACTGAACCGCCATGGCTACATCACACTTACTCACTGGCTCTGCCTCAACCCATTTTGTGAATTTATTAACTGCTACTAAAAGATGTGTCTTTTTATCCTTAGACCTTTTGAAAGGTCCAACCATGTCAAGCCCCCAAACTACAAATGGCCAAGTGATTGGAATCATCCGCAACTCTTGAGCCGGCACATGCGCTCGTCGTGCAAATTTTTGACATCCATCACACCTACTGACCAGATCCTCTGCATCAGCGTGAACCGTTAACCAGTAAAAACCATGACGCAAAGCTTTGACCACAAGAGACTTTGACCCGGCGTGATGACCACAATCCCCTTCATGGATCTCAGGAAGTATTTCTTGACCTTCTTCAGGAGAAACACAACGCTGAAACGCTCCAGTGACGCTGCGATGATACAACTCTCCATCAGAAATCGTCATTGACTTGGACCGCCGAGTTATCTGTCGGGCCAGGGTCTCGTCCTCTGGCAACTCGCCCCAGGTCATGTAAGCCAGGAATGGTACTGTCCAATCTGGAATAACATGAGTAGCCGCCACTAACTATGCCTCCGGGTTAGGAATGGCCAAATCTTCCTCTGTAGGCAACTTAATAGACGGGTTATCTAAAACATCCAAAAAGGTGTTAGGGGGTACCGGCTGACGCTGAGATCCCAACCGACTTAAGGCATCGGCCGCTTTGTTCTTTCTGTGGTCAATGTGTTCCACTTGATAACCCTTAAAATGCCCTGCAACAGCGTCGACCTCGTGGCGATAAGCCGCCATGAGAGGATCCTTGGAATCCCACTTGCCTGACACCTGTTGAGCCACCAAATCTGAATCGCCAAGGCACCGGACCCGGCTCAGACTCATCTCTTTGGACATTCGAAGACCATGGAGCAAGGCTTCATATTCTGCTGCATTGTTAGTACAAGGAAACATCAATCGCAACACATAACAAAACTTGTCCCCTCGAGGAGAAGTTAAAACAACTCCAGCCCCCGAGCCTTCCAACTGTCTGGACCCATCAAAATGAATCGCCCAATATGTGTTGTCTGGTTTCTCCTCTGGCATCTGCAACTCTGTCCAATTGTTAATGAAGTCAACTAGCGCTTGAGATTTAATCGCAGTACGTGGCATATACTTCAAACCATGAGACCCAAGTTCAATAGCCCACTTGGCGACTCATCCTGTGGCTTCTCTATTTTGAATGATGTCTCCTAGAGGAGCAGAGCTAACGACAATGATTGGGTGACCCTAAAAGTAATGTTTGAGCTTCCGGCTTGCCATGAACACCCCATAAACGAGCTTCTGTCAATGTGGATATCTTTGTTTAGATTCAATCAGCACCTCACTGATGTAATAAACCGGCCGATGGACCGGATGTTCTTTGCCACCCTCCTTGCGCTCCACAACAATGGCCACACTGACATCACGTGAGTTAGCAGCTACATATAATAACAACGGCTCTTTCTCAACCGGAGCAGCAAGAACCGGCGGCTCAGCGAGCTGTTTCTTCAAATCCTCAAAAGCCGAGTTAGCAGCATCAGTCCAAACAAAGTCATCCGCCTTTTTCATCATTTGATACAAAGGCATCGCCTTCTCCCCTAACCGGCTTATGAACCGGCTTAAGGTAGCGACGCGACCCGCTAGCCGCTAAACGTCATTGATGCACACTGGTTTGGCCAGAGATGTGATTGCCTTAATTTTCTCCGGGTTAGACTCAATACCTCTGTTAGACACCAAAAAACCCAAGAGTTTTCCGACTGGGACTCCAAAAACACACTTGGCCAGGTTAAGCATCATCTTGTAGACCCAGAGGTTATCAAAGGTTTCCTTCACATCCGTTACCAAGGTTTCATTCTCTCTGGACTTCACCACTATATCATCCACATAAGCATGAACATTACACCCAATCTGACTGTGAAGGCAATTCTGCACACACCGTTGATAAGTCGCCTGGCACTCTTAAGCCCAAAAGGCATAGACACATAGTAGAAGGCTCCGAACGAAGTGATGAAAGTTGTCTTCTCCTGGTCCTTGACTGCCATCTTGATCTGATGATAACCTGAATATGCATCCAGAAAACTCAAACGCTCGCTCCCCGCCGTAGCATCAATTATCTGATCAACACAAGGGAGAGCAAAAGGATCGGCCGGACAAGCCTTGTTCAAATCGGTGTAATCCACACACATACGACAGGTGTCGTTCTTCTTGAGTACAAGCACCGGGTTAGCCAACCAGTCTGGGTGAAAAACTTCAACAATGAACCTGGCCGCCAAGAGCCGGGCCACCTCTTCTCAAATGGCCTTGCGCCTTTCTTCGTTAAACCATCGAAGAAACTGCCTGACCGGCTTGAACTTCGGATCAATATTAAGAGTGTGCTCAGCGAGTTCTCTCGGGACACCTGACATGTCAGAAGGCTTCCATGCAAAGATGTCCCGGTTCTCATGGATGAACTCGATGAGCGCGCTTTCCTATTTTGGATCCAAGTTGGCACTGATGATGAACTGTTTGGATGAGTCACCAGGCACAAAATCAACCATCTTGGTGTCATCAGCTGACTTGAATTTAAACACTGGTTCATGCTCCGTAGTTGGCTTCTTCAAAGACGTCATGTCTGTTGGGTCAACATTATCTTTATAAAACTTTAACTCCTCTGTCGCACAAACAGACTCAGCATAAGCGGCATCTCCTTGTTCACATCCCAGGGCTATTTTCCGGCTTCCATGTACTGTGATGGTGCCTTTATAACCCAGCATCTTGAGTTGTAGATACACATAACACGACCGAGCCATGAACTTGGCATAAGCCGCCCGTCCAAACAGAGCATGATATGGGCTTTTGATCTTAACCAACTCAAACGTTAACTTATCAGCCCTGGAATCATATTCATCCCCAAAGGCTACTTCTAGTTCAATCTTACCAACTAGGTATGTCGACTTACCAGGCACAACACCATGAAAAACAATGTTAGATTGTTAAGACTCTTATCAGTCAACCCCATCCGACGAAACGTCTCATAATAGAGGATGTTGATGCTACTGCCTCTATCCATGAGCACCTTAGTGAATTTATATCCACCAACCTGAGGTGCAACCACCAAGGCCAAGTGACCCGGATTATCAACCCGGGGAGGGTGATCTTCCCTCCTCCACACAAT
The DNA here is from genome assembly GCF_003073215.2 of Triticum urartu. Lineage (NCBI taxonomy): Eukaryota > Viridiplantae > Streptophyta > Magnoliopsida > Poales > Poaceae > Triticum > Triticum urartu. The sequence goes on from NC_053026.1 coordinate 234,800,583, forward strand.
AGGCTGTTTTGACCACCTCAAATAACATGGGATCGCCGGCTCAACGGCATTAACAGCCCTCTTATGAAGCTTCTGGTACCTCTTGCATAAACTAGTGGTAAATACATGGTACTGCCCACTATTCAACTATTTTGGGTTGCTCTAATACCCGGACTGTTGCTGTTGTTGCTGCTGATTACTTTGGCCGGGTTGCTGATTATAACCACCCTGGCTACCCGGATAGCCCTGATCGTGAAAACCGCCTCCGCCTGAACCGGCGCCGGGGCCATGAAAGCCGCCTCCGCCTGAACCGCTCCATGTCCGTGGCTACCATCAAACATGTTGGAATTTTTAAATGCCTTCATGATCGTACAGTCCTTCCACAGATGGGTAGCTAGCTTCTCCCGGGTGCTGTGTCTTGGGCAAGGTTCATTCAGTAGTTGCTCAACGGTGGGACCTGACCCACCTGACCGAGGAGGTGGCCTACCCTTGCGCCGTTGGTTGTTGCTATGTGTATTGGTGTTAGCCACAAACTCGTCAGCCTTACGTTTATTACCTCCCTGATTCGCCGGGTTATGTTGGTGACCCTTGCCATTGCCGTTCTTCTTTCCCTTCCTTTTTTTTCTTCGTCAGACACGGGATCCTTGGTACTGTCAGAATCAACATATTTGACCAGGGCCGCCATCAACTGGCCCATTTCATTACGGTCACGCTTGAGCCGCCCTAGCTTCTGTTTCAGAGGTTCAAAACAGCAATTTTTCTCCAACATTAAGACCGCCGAGCCGACATCCATCTTATCAGATGAATGTATTATCTCCTTAACCCGGCGCACCCAATGGGTCGTGGATTCACCTTCCTCTTGCTTACAATTAGTCAGGTCCATGATTGACATAAGTTGTTCACATGTGTCCTTGAAGTTTTGAATGAACCGGGCCTTTAACTCCGCCCATGAGCCGATGGAATTGGGTGGCAACCCTTTCAACCAAGTGCGAGCCATTCCATTCAACATCATAGTGAAATACTTAGCCATTGCTGCATCGCTGACCTCCAACAGCTCCATCCCCATCTCTTAACTTTCAATCCATGCCCCAGGCTGCAAGTCAGCCATGTAATTAGGCACCTTACGGGGCCCCTTAAAGTCTTTTGGCAAGCGCTCATTACATATAGCCGGCACCAGGCAAGGGACACCTCCTGTTCTTGTGGCTACCCTGCCTCAACAGAGGTTGCCGGATAAACTGGAAAAGCCTGATGAGCTGCCTGCTCAGCTGCCAGTTGAGCCTCCCGCTCAGCCTCTTGACGGATTCTCTCCTGATACTCCAAGTTAAGGGCTCCACCCTGCGCCGGCTCATGCCTACGTGGTTGGTTACGGCGTTGAGCATTGCTCGACATAGCGGCTGAGTCCATATGCCTGCTATAGCTCTGGCTCCGGCTTGGGCGAGGGGTTGAATGGATTCTGTCTCGACTGTAAGAGTACGCATCGTGCTGCGCCAGAGCCGTCTGAAGAAGTTCTCTCACCCTTCATGTTTCAATTGCTGTCAGAGAGTCGCCTTCCAACGGGAGAGCCGCCAAACGAGCCGACACAGCAATTAGATTCTCCAAAGGGTTAGAAAAGTGACCCGATGGTATTGGTGTGTAATGAGGCAGAGCGGTATTCATACGAGGTGGTTCCATGCCCCGCGGTTGAACTGGCGCCCCATCCCCGGGTGTCGTGATCCGGTTGGCCTACGGCAGCTTACTTGGACCAGCCCCGAGTGTGTGGAAAAGGTTCCTAGGATCATACATTAGAGGCAGACGTGACTGAGTTTTCTGGTGCCTTCTCCTCATGACCTTGTTTGACGTGTTCAGATCCACCGAGAGCTGGAAAGTCTCTGCTTGAAGCTGCTGAGCACGAGCATCCAAAACCGCCCGCTCCGCGGCCATCCTGACCTCGTTTGCTGCTAAATTTTCCTTAGCCTGTGCCATCTCTTCGTGTAGCCGTGCTACCTCCGCGTCATGCTGAGCCTTATCCCCTGGCTCCACCACAGCAGTCAACAGAGCCGTCATCTTATCCATGAGGTCCATTAGTAGCTGAGCCGGGGGGCACGCGGGGTCTCCTGACCTGGCTGCTGCCGATCCAGTGGTTATTGCTGCCGCAGCCATAAAGTTCTGCCCGGGTTGAGTGCCAGCCATGGAAACTCCGGTTCGATTCGGCGGCTTAGAGAGGTCCGGGATACTGCTACCATCGGAACAGCCCCCAAGCACGCCATCTTGTAGCTGATACAAAGAATCTATCTCGCCTGAGGACGACTCACCGTCGGAACAGAGGGTCGTCTCACCGCCATCCACTGATCCTTCAGAAAACTCACCTCCATGGATGCAACCCACGAAGGCATGCCTTACGGCAGGTTGGGCCCGAGTGGATCTCGCGCGTTGAGCCGTCTCGATGAGGTTGGTGCAGACGTCCGGCTCAGGGCCCGACTCGCCGATCCGGCCGATGAAGACATGGATTCCGCCAAAGGGGACCCGATACCCGTACTCAATTGAGCAAGCCTCGGGGCCCCAGCCTTCGTCATCGATGTAGAGCCTGCCTCGACGACTCTTGGTCATCCGACCCACAGCGTATCCCTTGAGCCCTTCGAAGTTGCCCTTCAAGAACTCAAATCCACTGTGCGCTGGCCCCACGGTGGGCGCCAACTGTCGTGGAATTTTCACTGCAGATGTCCTAGCAAAAGGACTTAGTCGTAGGGCCATCGCAACTAGGAACCTTAAAGTGGTTAATCGGGACAAAGGACACGAGATGTTTATACTAGTTCGGCCCCTTACGATGAAGGTAAAAGCCTACGTCTAGTTGTGTTGGAATTGCTGGGGTTTCGATGACCAAGGAGCTAATCCGCTAGCTTGGCTATCGATCTCTTGTTTCTTGTCCTAAGCCGCCGCCGGGTCGTCCCCTTATATACATGGGTTGACACCTGGTGGCCTACAGAGTCCCGGCCGGCTCATAAAACGTGTCCAGCTCGGTGACTTCTTTTATATGCCTTTCTTTACAAGTCTTTCTTTACATACAACAGTTCCCAATATTGGGCCTTAAGCCGCCTCTGGGATTAGGCCTTCTACAAGTCTTAATAAACTATCACCTTGAATATTACTGGGCTTGTTTTGTACCCCGCCATTGGGGTTGACCTGGCCCCTCTTGGGCAGGTCTTACCTGGTAGCTATATTCCCAACAGTACCTCCCTGCTATACTAATATCAAGGCACACATCAGGTCTGGTACACAGCATTGCATACATGATAGAGCCTATGGCTGAAGCATAGGGAACATATTTAATTTTCTATCTATCTTTTGCAGTGGTCGGGCATTGAGTCTGACTCAATTTCATAGCTTGTAATACAGGAAAGAACCCTTTCTTTGCCGTATCCATTTTGAACTTCTTCAAAACTTTATCAAGGTATGTGCTTTGTGAAAGTCCAATTAAGCGTCTTGATCCATCTCTATAGATCTTGATGCCCAATATATAAGCAGCTTCACCGAGGTCTTTCATTGAAAAACTCTTATTCAAGTATCCTTTTATGCTATCCAGAAATTCTATATCATTTCCAATCAGCAATATGTCATCCACATATAATATTAGAAATGCCACAGAGTTCCCATTCAGTTACTTGCCTGAGATTCGATCGCCGGTATCCTCATACCTAGTTCAATCTCGTTACCGGCAAGTCTCTTTACTCGTTCCATAATGCATCATCCCGCAACTAACTTATTAGTCACAATTCTTGCAAGGATTATAGTGATGTGCATTACCGAGAGGGGCCAAAGATACCTCTCCGACAATCGAAGTGACAAATCCTAATCTCGATCTATGCCAACTCAACAAGCACCATCGGAGACACCTGTAGAGCACCTGTATAATCACCGAGTTACGTTGTGACGTTTGCTAGCACACAAAGTGTTCCTCCGGTAAACGGGAGTTGCATAATCTCATAGTCATAGGAACAAGTATAAGTCATGAAGAAAGCAATAGCAACAAACTAAACGATCATCGTGCTAAGCTAACGGATGGGTCAAGTCAATCACATCATTATCTAATGATGTGATCCTGTTAATCAAATCACAACTCATGTCTATGGTTAGGAAACATAACCATCATTGATTCAACGAGCTAGTCAAGTAGAGGCAAACTAGTGACACTCTGTTTGTCTATGCATTCACACATGTACTATGTTTTTGGTTAATACAATTCTAGCATGAATAATAAACATTTATCATGATATAAGGAAATATAAATAACAACTTTATTATTGCCTCTAGGGCATATTTCCTTCACTTGAGATACTACTTGTGCTTCCAAATATCCTTAAACCTAGTTTTGCCATGAGAGTCCACCATATCTACCTATGGATTGAATAAGATCCTTCAAGTGAGTTATCATTGTTGCAAGCAATAAAAATTTCTCTCTAAATATGTATGATCTATTAGTGTGGAGAAAATAAGCTTTATACGATCTTGTGATATTGAAGAAATAAAAGCGACGGACTGCATAATAAAAGTCCCTATCACAAGTGGCAATATAAAGTGACGTTCTTTTCCATTAAGATTTTGTGCATCCAATCATAAAAGCACATGACAACCTCCGCTTCCCTTTGTGAAGGGCTTATCTTTTATTTTTGTCCTATACCTTATACAAGAGTCATGGTGATCTTCACCTTTCCTTTTTACATTTTATCCTTTGGCCAGCACTATGTGTTGGAAAGATCCTGATATATATAGCTAATTGGATGTGGGTTTTCATAAACTATTATTGTTGACATTACCCTAGAGGTAAAAGGTTGGGAGGCAAGACTATAAGCCCCTATCTTTCTCTGTGTTTGATTAAAACTTCATACCCGTAAGTATTTTGTGAGTGTTAGCAATTGTGAAAGACTAAATGATAGTTGAGTATGTGGACTTGCTGAAAAGCTCTTATATTGACTCTTTCCGATGTTATGATAAATTGCAATTGCTTCAATGACTGAGATTATAGTTTGTTACTTTTCAATGAAGTTTCTGATTCATACTTTACATTGTGAATAGATTGTTACTTTAGCATAAGAAATCATATGACAATATATATATATATGTGTGTGTGTGTGTGTGTGTGTTGCTATTCCAAGAATGATCATGATGCTCTCTTGTCCGTATTTTATTTTATCGACACCTCTATCTCTATACATGTAGACATATTTTTCGATATTGGCTTCCTCTTGTGGACAAGCGAGGTCTACGCTTGGGGGACTTGATACCTCCATTTTGCATCATGTTTTTATATCGATATTTATTGCATTATGGGATGTTATTACACATTATGTCACAATACTTATGCCTTTTCTCTCTTATTTTACAAGGTTTACATAAAGAGGGAGAATGCCGGCAGCTGGAATTCTGGGCTGGAAAAGGAGCAAATATTAGAGACCTATTCTGCACAACTCCAAAAGTCCCGAAACTCCACAAAAATCAGTTTTGGAATATATTAAAAATATTGGGAGAAGAAAGCACCAAAGGGGAGCCAGCCACCATCCACGAGGGTGGGGGGCGTGCCCTACCCCCCTAGGCGCGCCCCCTGCTTCGTGGGCCACCTGGAAGGCCCCCGATGCCCATCTTTTGGTATAAGGTGTCTTTTGCCCTGAAAAAATACAAAGGAAGCTTTGAGGACGAAGTGCCGCTGTCTCGAGGCGGAATCTTGGCAAAACCAATCTAGGGCTCCGGCGGAGCTGTTCTGCCGGGGAAACATCCCTCCGAGAGGGGGAAATCGTCACCAACGTCATCACCATCGATCCTCTCATCGAGAGGGGGTCAGTCTCCATCAACATCTTCACCAGCACCATCTCCTCTCAAACCCTAGTTCATCTCTTGTATCCGATCATTGTCTCAAAACCTTAGATTGGGACCTGTGGGTTGCTAGTAGTGTTGATTACTCCTTGTAGTTGATGCTAGTTGGTTTGTTCGGTGGAAGATTATATATTCAGATCCTTTATGCATATTAATACCCATGTGATTATGAACATGAATATGATTTGTGAGTAGTTACATTTGTTCCTGAGGACATGTGAGAAGTCTTGTTATAAGTAGTCATGTGAATTTGGTATTTGTTCGATATTTTGATGAGATGTATGTTGTCTTTCCTCTAGTGGTGTTATGTGAACATCGACTACATGACACTTCACCATTGTTTGGGCCTAGGGGAAGTCGTGGGGAAGTAATAGTAGATGATGGGTTGGTAGAGTGACAGAAGCTTAAACCCTAGTTTATGCGTTGCTTCGTAAGGGGCTGATTTGGATCCATATGTTTCATGCTATGGTTAGGTTTACCTTAATTTTTCTTTCATAGTTGCGGATGCTTGCGAGGGGGGTTAATCATAAGTGGGATTCTTGTCCAAGAAAGGGCAGTACCCAAGCACCGGTCCACCCACATATCAAATTATTGAAGTAATGAACGCGAATCATATGAGCATGATGAAAACTAGCTTGACGATAATTCCCATGTGTCCTAGGGAGCAATTTCCTTAATATAAGAGTTTGTCCAGGCTTTTCCTTTGCTACAAAAAGGATTGGGACACCTTGCTTCACCTTGTTTACTTTTATTACTTGTCACCCGTTACGAATTACCTGATCACAAAACTATCTGTTGCCGATAATTTTAGTGCTTGCAGAGAATACCTTACTGAAAATCGCTTGTCATTTCCTTCTCCTCCTCATTGGGTTCAACACTCTTAATTATCGAAAGTACTATGATAGATCCCCTATACTTGTGGGTCATCACTACTCTTTTCTGGCGCCATTTCCGGGAAGTGAAGCGCCTTTGGTAGGTGGAATTTGGTAAGGGAAATTTATATAGTGTGCTAAATTTACTGTCACTTGTTACTATGGAAAATAATCCTTTGAGGGGCTTGTTTGGGGTATCTTCACCCCGAATAGTAGAGCAAAGAGTTGCTCCTCAACCGACTAAAAATATTTACTTCGAAATTCCTTCGGGTATGATAGAGAAACTGCTAGCTAATCCTTTTACAGGAGATGGAACATTACATCCCGACATGCACCTAATCTATGTGGATGAAGTTTGTGGATTATTTAAGCTTGCAGGTATGGACGAGGATGTTATCAAGAATAAGTTCTTCCCTTTATCTTTGAAGGGAAAGGCATTGACATGGCTTAGGCTATGTGAAGATATTGGATCATGGAACTACAACCGATTGAAATGCAATTTCATCAGAAGTTTTATCCTATGCATCTGGTTCATCGTGATCGTAATTATATATATAATTTTTGTCCTCGCGAAGGAGAAATCATCGCTCAAACTTCGGGGAGGCTTAAGTCAATGTTATATTGATGCCCCAATCATGAGCTCTCAAGATAAATTATTATTCAAAAATTGTATGCCTGGCTTTCTCTCAATAATCGCTCCATGCTCGATACTTCTTGTACTTTGGTTCTTTTATGATGAAGACTATTGAATTTAGATGGGATTTATTGGAAAGAATTAAACGCAACTCTGAAGATTGGGAACTCGACGAAGGTAAGGAGTCAGGTATAACACCTATGTTTGATTGTGTTAAATCTATCATGGATACCGATGCTTTTCATGAATTTAGCACTAAATATGGACTTGACTCTGAGATAGTAGCTTCTTTCTGTGAATCATTTGCAACTCATGTTGATCTCCCTAAGGATAAGTGGTTTAAATATCATCCTCCCATCGAAGTAAAAGTAGTTGAACCTATTAAAGTTGAATAAAAGACTATCACTTATAATGTTGATCCTATTGTTCCTACCGCTTATATTGAGAAACCACCTTTTCCTGTTCAGAAGAGTAATACTAGAACACCTACACCCTCTGAGAAAATTATAGTTGAACCTAGTATTGCTATGGTTAAATATCTCTTGGTCTATAATTTTGATGGGCATGTTATTTACTTATGCGATGAAGCTCCTAGAATTGCTAGACCCGATACTAAAGATAAACATAGACCTGTTGTTGGCATGCCTGTTGTTTCTGTTAAAATAGGAGATCATTGCTATCATGGCTTATGTGACATGGGTTCTAGTGTGAGTGAAATACCTCATTCCTTATACAAATAAATTATGCATGATATTGCACCTGCTGAGATAGAAGATATTGATGTTACTATTAAGCTTGCCAATAGAGATACTAGTTCACCAGTCGGGATTGTTAGAGATATTGAAGTCTTGTGTGGGAAAGTTAAATATCCAATTGATTTTCTTGTTCTTGGTTCCCCACAAGGTGAATTTTGTCCCATTATATTTGGTAGACCCTTCTTGAATACTGTTAATGCTAAGATAGACTGCAAAAGGATATTGTTTTTGTTGGTTTAGGGGATATGTCGCATGATTTTAATTTTGCTAAATTTCGAAGAAAACCCCATGATAAAGAATTGCCTAGTAAAGATGAAATTATTGGTCTTGCTTCTATTGTCGTTCCTCCTAATGATCCTTTAGATCAAAATTTGCTAGACCATGAAAATGATATGTTTATCAATGAAAGAAGGGAAATAGATGAAGTATTCTTTAAAGAGCGACCTATTTTGAAACACAACTTGCCTGTTGAAATTCTAGGGGATCCTCCTCCACCTAAGGGTGATCCCGTGTTTGAGCTTAAACCATTACCTAATACTCTTAAATATGCTTATCTTGATGAAAAGAAGATATATCCTGGTATTATTAGTCCTAACCTTTCAGAACAGGAAGAAGAGAAATTATTGGAAACTCTAAAGAAGCATCGTGCTGCTATTGGATATACTCTTGATGATATTAAGGGCATTAGTCCCACTCTATGCCAGCACAAAATAAAATTGGAGAAAGACGCTGAACCAGTTGCTGATCACCAACGAATGTTAAATCCTAAGATGAAAGAAGTGGTAAGAAATGAAATTCTAAAGCTTTTGGAGGCAGGTATAATTTATCCTGTTGCTGATAGTCAGTGGGTTCGGACGGCTTGTAGGCGACCATTTCTGGCGTGTTCAACTGCTCTATGCGTGCTTGCGGTTCAGGTGGCCTGATAACCCACAAGTATAGGGGATCGTTTTTAGTCTTTTTTGATAAACAAGAGTGTCGAACCCAACGAGGAGCTAAAGGCAGAACAAATATTCCCTCAAGTTCTATCGACCACTGATACAACTCTACGCACACTTGACGTTTGCTTTATTGAAAACAAGTACGAAACTATTTTGTTGGTGTGATGCTAGAACTACTTTTCAAGAATAGAACTAGAAGTACTTTGCAAGATAATAAAAGTTAGGTGTTTAGTAAAAGGGTTTTTGTCAACAAGAAAGTTATTTGTCCCTAGGCAATCGATAACAAGTACTGGTAATCATTCTTGCAATTCTATGAGGGAGAGGCATGAGCTAACATACTTTCTCTACTTGGATCATATGCACTTATGATTGGAACTCTAGAAAGCATCCGCAACTACTAAAGATCATTAAGGTCGTGAAACCCAACAATAGCATTAAGTATCAAGTCCTCTTTATCCCATACGCCATAGCCCACCTACTCGGGTTTAAGCTTCTGCCACTCACGCAACCCACAATAAGCGAACCATGAACATATTGCAACACCATACAGCGGGGGCCCCTCATGTTTGCGTGAGAACGGAGGGCACTGTAGGACAACACCATATATAAAATATACAATCATACCAACCAAGATCACGATTAACCCACAGGACAAAGCGGATCTACTCAAACATCATAGGATAACCATAGATCATTGGGAAATAATATATGGAGTTGAGCACCTTGTTTAAGTAGAGATTACAACTAGGAGAAGAGGTGTTACACCGCTTCATAGAGGGGGAGAGAGTTGGTGTTGACGGTAGCAAGATTGTTGATGCAGATCATCGTCTCGATCGTTGCCCGGCGACACTCCGGCGCCACCGGCAGCGAGGGGGAGAGAGCCCCTACTTGTTCTTCCTTGGCCTCCCCCCTAAATGGGGAGGAGAATTCCCCCTCTGGTCCATGGTCTCCTATGGCGGCAGAGGGGCACGAGCCCCTCCGAGATTGGATCTCCCTCTCTTTTCTCTTCTGTTTCACATTCCTCATCTGGCCGAAAACCGTTTCTTATATTCCGGGAGATCCGTAACTCCGATTGCGCTGAGATTTTAACACATTTTTTGTCTGGATATAAGCTTCCTTGCGCCCAAAGTAGTGCTCCAACCGACATTCGAGGAGGGCACAACCCACCACCACGCGCTAGGGGGCTCTGGCATGCCCTGGTGTCTTGTGGGCTGTGTGGGCCTTCGTTTGCGGTGATTCCAACTCCCAAAAATCACATATATTCCAAAATAATTCTTCGTAAAATTTTATTGCATTTGGACTTCATTTGATATGGATACACTGTGATACAAAAAGCATGCAGAAAACTGGAACTAGCACTAGGCACTGGATCAATTGATTAGTCCAATAAATCATATAAGAAGTTGCCAAAAGTATGTAAAAGTTGTATTATATTGGCATGAAACAATCAAAAAATTTAGATACGATGGAGACGTATCACAGCCGCGGCGCACTCTGCTCGCATCCCGCCGTGCGCGCTTTGCTGCGCGTCCCTCTAGGTGCTCTGCCCTCGTCCCTCCACGTGCGTTGCCATTGTTTGGGCCCGGCGCACGGTCACACACATTCATGTGCATGCGGTTGCGCCGGGCGCGGCACGACGATGCACTTACCCGCTGCAAAAACTATCACGCGGACGTGCCATGAATCCACGCCGCCCGACCCCTTTTATTCCTGCGGCCATTTACCTTCATCTCTTGTCTCACACGATACAATAAGCACACCCACGAGGACACATATAGAGAGGACATCCAACGGTTTCATTGGCGCTCCCTGTGGCTCCAATGGCGCTGCCAGCAGCCGCCGACGACAACGGCGGGCAGTTCACCACGCAACACGTCGTGGACACCCACGTGAGGGGGAAGGCTCTCTCGGTGGTGTACATGAACTATCCGGTCTTGGTGGAGAGCTCCATCCAAACTATGGAGCAGTTCCTTGCTGAGGACAAGTACCAAGTGGTCGGCTTCGACCTCGAGTACACCATGGGTCATGCCGGGCACGATTAGAAGGTTGTCGTCGCCCAGTTGTGTGTGCGACATGACGTCCTCGTCTACCCCTACCACCTGGCCACAAGGCCTTGCGAGTGTTTCTCCAGGTTTATCAACAGCTCCGACTACAGTTTCGCTATGGTGGACACAACCAACAATCTAAAAGAGCTCAAGGTTTCGGTCTTGAAATGCCCTAATCTTGTCAACATCTAGCACCACTACAAGGTCTGGTGGAGAGACATCAACAAATTGAATTTCCTGGTGGACCTCGCCTCAGCCATCATCGACCCCTACTACGCGAAGATGAAGGAAGAGAGCAAGAAGGAAAAGAATGCCTAGCACAGTGTTTGGCATGAGAGACTGGATGAAGAACACATCAAGTACGCGGCCAAGGACACGTACACAAGCTACAAGATGTACAAGCGGTTCGTTGACATGAGGAACTGTCTTCTTCCTACCCCAGATGAGGGATCGAGCCACAGAGCAGCGGCAGGAGCGTCACAAGAAGTAGATGACTAGACAATCGTTTCTCCTACTTTAGAATGCATGCAATTGTTTATTGAGGTGTGTGTGAATGATCTGTATAGTCACTTATGTAACTGGACGTTTATTTCAGTTATATATATACATGTTATTCTTCTGTTAACAAAGAAAATCATATGGCTTATTAGCAGCAATACTCTGTGTTATTATTGGTCTTCGCACACATTTCTGATTACGGACTTGTTTGCCGCGTATCACACACATCTTGTTCAGTTGAACAGTTTCCATTGTGTTGCCTAATCACACACAGTTCATCCTAGTAAACCGTACACTACTAGGAAAATGCTTACCAGTAGCGCCGGTTTTTGTGCTACCAGTAGCGCTGGCACCAGCGCAACTGCTACGACGCTACAGCTATTTTGTAGCAGTAGCGTGTTTTTAGGCCAACGCTACTGGTAAGTTCAACTACTAGCAGCACGTTTTTAGGCCAGCGCTACTGGTAAGTTCAACTACTAGTAGCGTGTTTTTAGGCCAGCGCTACTGCTAACTTTTTTTGGTTTTTTTAGCATTTTGGCGATGTACATGTTTAAACAGGTATGTCTTTTATACTATAACAACTCATCATGAACTAGTATGTTTAAATAGCATATTCATTACCACTTGTCATCACCATCAAACAATGTTCGTCAATGAGACATCATATAACAAGTTGGTCTCTAGTCATAATCACAACTCCTCCTCCTCCTCATCATCATCAACCCTAACACATTGTAGCACATAATAACACATTCTAGCTACGACCTACTCCTCTAATAGGACCTACTCTACCCTCTCTTAGGTAAAATATCATAAAACAAGATAGGCATTGACGCTACATTAAGGAAAATTGACTCTCCATACTAAAGAACGGAGATCATCTTGTCTCCATGTCTTGGCCTACGCACAATGTTGCTTCCAAGTAGCTCTCTACGATGGTTCAAACATTTTTTGAAATCATCAATTATCATGGCTTCCTCGCTTTTAGAAATCCGGCATGGACAGGAGTGATGTGGATACTGCGGCTGACCTAGCTGTGGTGGCCGTAAGCTCATAACATTAATGCGACCTCTCGTCAACATCAGATGAGGCACACAATCCATCGGGATTTTCTGTTCAAAAACATAGTAATAACTTTGTAGTTAGCAATGTAGTTTAGTTTTAGAAGAATTTATGCAAAAGATGCACGGATGTCGTAATAGTAGAAAATCTTACCATGATATCTCCATTGATGTTACCGTAGTTCAACACGTGCACTAGTGGCACGTATTGACCATAATGTGGAGGAGTTTGATAATAGCTATTGTAATTCTCAATATTAGTAAAAAATGCGATAAGACCATCTTGCTCCTTATAAGTTAATTGTGATTCATCATTGTAGTAGTAGGTTCTGTCTAGCATTTTCCGTACATTTTTTGAAGAATCAAAATAAGCTGTCAATGGAAATAAACTGTCAAATAGTTTGAAATAAACAATATAAATTACTTAGTAAATATGTTTAAGAAACTCACACAGCGGTAGAACTGGAAGCGTGTCAACAAGGACCCAAATGCTCATATCATTTTCGTTGATGTCAGGATCACCAAGATCGAAGGTGAGAAGCATACCCTCATGAAAATCATATGCCATGCAAAGGGCTTCCCAATTCAGGCAACCAAAATTGGATGAGTTCACAGAATTGTATAGATTTACAGCAAAATCATAACCATGATGGGTCCTTAGTTGAATTATCTCTGTCTCCATTCTTTCATGATCTTCAAAACCCATCTTCTCCAAGACATAGCGTCTTGCATGGCATGGGATAAGCTAGTCAAATTGTAAAAGATGGAAATTACACGTTGAAGAAGCAGAGAAGTCGTGCAAAAAATAACAAAAAACACTTGTCGTCGTTGCGTACCGTTTCAACATCGAAGGTCTCTTGGAGCTTGATGCTGAAGCGCCGACCTTCTACCAAGTGAGGCCTGTCGCACAGACCGCGCTTATCTTCGCAGTACTGGCACATAGCAAATTCCCTTTCGTCGTCAGACATTTCCTAATAGGTAATTAATAATCCATCATCGAATACATATATAGTAGTTTGCAGCATATATCATCATATAACAACTAAAACACCTAAAATTTGTAGTTTGTAGTAGTTTGTAGCAAAGATCATCATATAATCCATCATGAATACATATATAGTAGTTTGTAGCACAAACGGCGCTCATCTTTTGCATTTAATAAGCAAATAACTAATAGTTAATTAATAATCCATCATCGAATACATATATAGTAGTTTGTAGCAAAGATCATCATATAATATCACTAATACCTCTCGAATAATAGCTCCTCTAGGTTCAGTGGGCCGCGGTGTACACCCAAAGAGAAGGAACCATCACCGGATCATAGCTCCGGTGAGATCCCCAAATAATCTGCCAGGTATTCGACAACCGGCCGTTCGCCAACGCAACCAAGTAACGCTGGACGTGCGCGTTCTCCTCCGTGACACGGTGCTGTACCACCTGCGCGGGGGACTCAAGCCTCTCCACCGATGCAGGCCCACGTCACTGCCACCAAAGAAGCTCCGGGTCGACGATGGGCTGGCTCCTCACTAAGCTGCGGTCACCAGAAGGTAGCACAACCCAGTACCAGCCCGGCGGAGCCCAGTCCCAGACATGGCCCCTCGGCTCAACCAGGAGTCTTTCGCCGAGTCGACGACGAGGATGCGGGATAGGCATCGTCGACGTCGAGAACTAAATACTTAATTATGAAAACAAAATTAATAAACACTTAGCAAAATTTGGCATAACCTTTGCTAAAAATAGGACATATCGAGCGCCTGAAATTTGCCAGAACGTAAACGAATCGACATTTCTAGCAAAACAAAGGCCACTCGGAAAAATATGACATGTCCAAAATGTGACTTGTTCCAAATATGACATGTCCACTGCAAATTTGCATATAACAGGAAAAATTGCTTTAACTAAAAAATAACAACAATTGCTTTAACTAAAAAAATACCTACAATTCTGTTAACTACACCTAAAACAACTAAAACACCTAAAATTCTGTTAACTACACCTAAAACAACTAAAACACCTAAATTCTATTAACTACACCTAATTAAAAACCTAGCTAAATTTCTGTCCTAACTTTAAAACCTAGCTAAATTTAAAAACCTAGGGTTCATACGAATTAACTAGGGTTCATACCTAATTATTCTAATAACCTACATTTTTTAAACTACATAGGATTCAAAATAAGTACTCTAATAACTATAACTAGCTAGGGAGAGGGAGGAGGAGGAAGGAGAGGGAGGTGTACCTCTCGGTACGGTGGAGGAGGGCCGTCGCGCGAGGAGAGCCGGCGCGGGGGCCGGGGCGGCCGGCGGGGGAGGAGGCCGACACGGGGGAGGGCGGCCGGCGAGGAGGAGGGTCGGTGCGGGCGAGGGCTGCCGAAGTAGCAGGGAGGAGGGCCGGCCCGGGGGACGGCAGCGTGCGGGTCGACGGCGGCGCGCGGGGGATTGAGAGGGAGGAGTGTGGAGAGTGTGAGTGAGCTTTAGTGAGAGATGAGGCAGGCCGGGCCGGGGGCGTGCGGGGGGAGAGGGAGTGGGCTTAACAACAGCGCGGGCAATGGGCCAGCGCTACTGCTAAGCCCACTAGCTATAGCGCTGGCGCAAAACACACGCTACAGCTAAGTGGCCTACCCTTTGGCCTCGGCGGCCCGCTAAACAGCAGCGCGGCCCACACCAACCAGCGCTGCTACTACTCACTAGTAGCAGCACCCGTTCTGGCTGGCGCTACTGGTAAATACCAGTAGCGTGTGTGCCCAAACAGGCACTACTGCTAAAATTCTATGTATAAGCATTTTCCTAGTAGAGGTATGCTATATATCGCACACACCTTCATCTGGCTGCCCGTTTCTTTTGTTCCTCCTCATCGCCAACATTTAATTGAACTGAACCATATGCCTTGCATCGCACACGCAACTAAAATCTAAACCATGTTTGATGCATCCGTCATCGCAAACGTTTTGCACCTTTTTTGATGGTTCCCTACACCATTGTTTGTGATTGTGGCATCGCACACAGTTTCGTCGAAGGGTCTCTAATCGTAGTGTCGCATTTGGACCATCCTGGAGTAGTGGGGCTATAAATGGATTGGAAGAAATAAAAACTTTGTTAGTAGGCAACCCAATCTGAGCTGCACCAAGTGTTGGCAAGCCTATGTTGCTCTGTATATCTGCGACTCACCAGGTAGTGAGCATTGTACTCATCATTGAAGGAGAAGAAGAGGGACACAAATTCCTCATCCAGATACCAGTGTACTATCTATCGGCGGTCCTTACACCATGAAAATATCGATACCCTCACTATTAGTCTTTATGGCGGTCCTTACAGGATGCTGCTAATGCAACACTTCGATCAGAGACCCTTCGACGAAACTGTGTGCGATGCCATAACCGCAAACGGTGGTGTAAAAACCGTCAAAAAAGGTGCAAAATGTTTGCGATGGAGGATGCATAAAAACGGTTCAGATTTTAGTTGCGTGTGCGATGTAGGGCATACAGTTTAGCTCAATTAACTATTTGCGATGAGGAGGAACAAAAGAAACGGGCAGCCAGATGAAGGCGTGTGCGATGTATAGCATACGGTTCACTCGAATGAACTGTTTGTGATTAGGCAACACAAAAGAAACGGTCAGCCAGATCAAGGTGTGTATGATTGAGGGCATATGCCTTAGAAGGATTAAGTGTTTGCGATTAGGCAAGAGAACAGAAATGGGTCAGCCAGATCAAAGTGTCTGTGATTGATGGCATACACTTCACATGGACGAACTGTTTGCGATTAGCCACAACAAAATGAAACAGTTAGATAGATCAACGTGTGTGCGCTAGATGGGCACACACATTCTAATTAAAAGAAGAGTGCGCGATCGTAATAACGAGCGTGCATGGTTGTTGGAACAAGACGTGTGCTGACATTGCCTATTGCGGTGCACCCTATGGTGCCAACGCCACGTACGCGACCAAGAAGGCGTACGTGCCCACGTTACGCCTTCCGGGAATAGTGTCGCACTTATAACCGTCAGTAAATTTTGAGCATGCATCCCGTCACATTCCAAATTGCAAACCTGTTCACATCGATCAAAACCTAAACGGCTTCCCACTTAGGAGCGTATTACTACTCGGTTATAAATACTACTAGTCCAAGATGACTGCACATTCCTCCTAAACTCCTCATCCACAAAAAGTCAAAAACAAACAAGTCATTCATCATCGTTCCCTTGCTTCCGCCATGGCCAGCGTGAGTTCTGGGTCGAGAGATTGCCACCAGGGAGAGGCGAGCCTGGAAGAGGAAGCACGAGAGATGTCCCGCCTCGCCGCGAAAGCAGCCAACATGTCCTGCCGCACGGCCGTAGCAGCAGAGAGGTCCTGCCGTGCCGCCGAAGCAGCACGAAGGGCCCGCCGCACCGTCGATGCAGCAGACTGGTCCGGCCGCGACGCGGAAGCAGAAGCGATGTCCCGTCGCACCGCGAGTGCATTAGAGATGTCCTCCCACGCCGCGGTGGCCTGGGAAAAAGTCTCGCGAGCAGGCGAGGACTCTTACAGCCGTATGCGTGCCCTCGTCCTTAGGCAGGTGGATCAGATATCTAAGTGGGCAAGGTTGCAGGATGACCTGAAAGCCTCGTTTGAATAGTGTACCGACATAATCCGGCAAGTAAATGAGAGCAATGCGAAGGTCCGGGCCGAGCACGACCTGTTGAGGGCGAAGATCATCGGAAGTGCGGAGCAGCAGGAGCAGACCACTACCTTGTTGAAGAGGACCCACGTCATCATCGAGAAAACTTATGGACGAGAATGCCATGCTGCACATCGAGCGCAGAAGGCTGGTGGAGGAATCTGTGGATGCACTCAAGCAGCATCTAGAGGACAAGAAAGAGCTCGTCGCCGCTCGCCGTGGAGACTAGTTCCCGCTGCCTGCATTACACATCAAGAAAGTAGAGATCGGCGAGCCAGATTGTTGTCTTCCTTCTTGTTTTGCCCTTGTGTACTTCGGGCATTGCCGCATGTGGCTTTTTTAATTATGTTTCTAAAGATGTAAGACAATTATTATCCATCGTCATCGTCCTTATATTCATCATGCTTGCTATAAGTCGCAGTTGATGCTATATAGGTCCGTCAGATCTTACATCAAGATCGGTGCAAAACTTTCTTTTCAGATTTCATTTTACTCTCTTAAATCTCAGTCAAGTGAGACATATAGCCATGCCGTAGAACAGGTGCTCGGGCACCATTAATGGAGATGTTGGGAGGGAGGTGCGCGACTGGTAGCGGTCAAAGGGTTCTCCTCCCGATGAGCATGCGCAGGGGTCTGATCGCATGCCTCCTGTACTCAAATAGCTATCCCTCACGGCACCTACTAGCCAATAAAAAAGGGGACACGTGGCGCACGTAATTAGTAAGTAGAACGCCCACAGTTTCAATAATACTTGTGTTTCCGATTTGTAACGTGACAACACTTGTTCCAAAACGACTTTGTTGATTGTTAATGTGTGCGCCTTCGCAAATCAGACAGAAAAATTACCACAACATGTTGGTGCCATGTCATGATACCATGGCAAGTTTCATGATTTTCACGCGTGTTTTGGATTTACAGGAATTAAAAAACCAAGTTTCTCAATCTTTCTGGCCGAGCCACGACGCCTAGATGTTTGAATTTCACTCCCATCTCTTACATGGGACCTAGAAATTCACCCAAGGACACACATGTGATTTTTCAAACAACTTTGGTGCACTGGAGCATGTGCTTGTAGTTCAAGTTTGAATTATGCACATTAAATGCGCAGAAACTCAATTAATGTATAAAAAGGCCAAACAAACCCGGAATAATTCCAAAATTTAGCACGGTACTTCTATTTGGTCTAATCTGCCAATGGAAAAAAATTAAGGTGGCAGAAGGTAGTGTACGTATATCGTTTCACACGGGGAGGTGACACGTTCCCTATCGGAACCATGAGCCTTCTTGAGGGGAGCTCCAGTTTGCAAGAAGCTTACACCAAAGCTTGTCCCAATTCGGCCAAAAAAATTACCATAGCATGTTGGTGCCATATCATGACACCATGCTAAGTTTCATGATTTTCAGGCGTGTTTTGGATTTACAGGAATTACAAAACCAAGTTTCTTAATCTTTCCTGTCGAGCCATGACGCCCAGATGTTTGAATTTCACTCCCATCTCTTGCATGGGACCTAGAAATTCACACAAGGACACACATATGATTTTTCAAACAACTTTGGCGCACTGGAGCCTGTGCTTGTAGTTCAAATTTGAATTATGCACATTAAATGCGCATAAAATCAATTAATGTATAAAAAAGGCCAAACGAACCCAGAATAATTCCAAAATTTAGCATAATACTTCTATTTGGTCTAATATGCCCGTGTAAAAAAAATAAGGCGGGAGAAGGCAGTGTACGTATGTCATTTTGCACACGGAGGTGACACGTTCTCTCTCGGAACCATGAGCCTTCTTGAGGGTAGCTCTGGTTTGCAAGAAGCTTACAACAAAGCTTGTCCCAATTCGGCCAAAAAAATTACAGCAGCTTGTTGGTGCCATGTCATGACACCATTCCAAGTTTCATGACTTTCAGGCATGTTTTGGATTTATAGGAATTAGAAAACCAAGTTTCTCAATCTTTCTGGCCGAGCCACGACGCCCAGATGTTTGAATTTCACTCCCATCTCTTGCATGGGATCTAGAAGTTCACCCAAGGACACACATGTGATTTTTCAAACAACTTTGGTGCAGTGGAGCATGTGCATGTTGTTCAAATTTGAATTATGCACATTAAACGCGCAAATACTCAATTAATGTATAAAAAGGCCAAATGAACCTGGAATACTTCCAAAATTGACCACAATACTTCTATTTGGTCTAATATGCCCATGTAAAAAATTTAAGGCGGGAGAAGGCAGTGTACGAATGTTGTTTCGCACACGGAGGTGACACGTTCCCTCTCGGAACCTAGAGCCTTCTTGAGGGAAGCTCCGATTTGCAAGAAGCTTACACCAAAGCTTGTCCCAATTCGGCCAAAAAATTACCGCAGCATGTTGGTTCCATGTCATGACACCATGCCAAGTTTCATGATTTTCAGGCATGTTTTGGAATTACAGGAATTACAAAACCAAGTTTCTCAATCTTTCTGCCTGAGCCACGATGCCCAGCTATTTGAATCTCACTCCCATCTCTTGCATGGGACCTAGAAATTCACACAAGGACACACATGTGATTTTTCAAAAAACTTTGGTGCACTTGAGCATGTGCTTGTAGTTCAAATTTGAATTCTGCACATTAAATGCGCAGAAACTCAATTAATGTATAAAAAAGGCCAAACGAGCCTGGAATAATTCCAAAATTTAGCACGGTACTTCTATTCTGTCTAATCTACCAGTGTAAAAAAATTAAGGCGGGAGAAGGTAGTGTACGTATGTCGTTTTGCACACGGAGGTGACACTTTCCCTCTCGGAACCACGGGCCTTTTGAGGGAAGCTCCGGTTTGCAAGAAGGTTACACCAGAGCTTGTCCCTATTCGGCCAAAAAAATAACGCAACATATTGGTGCCATGACACCATGCCAAGTTTCATGATTTTCAGGCGTGTTTTGGATTTACAGGAATTAAAAAACCAAGTTTCTCAATCTTTCCGGCCGAGCCATGATGCCCAGATGTTTGAATTTCACTCCCATCTCTTGCATGGGACCTAGAAATTCACCCAAGGACACACATGTGATTTTTCAAACAACTTTGGTGCACTGGAGCATGTGCTTTTAGTTCAAATTTGAATTATGCACATTAAATGCCCAGAAACTTAATTAATGTATAAAAAAGGCCAAACGAACATGGAATAATTTCAAAATTTTGGACGATACTTCTATTTGGTCTAATCCGGCAGTGTACAAAAACTAAGGCGGGAGAAGGCAGTGTACATATGTCGTTTCGCACACGGAAGTGACACGTTCCCTCTCGGAACCAAGAGCCTTCTTGAGGGAAGCTCTGGTTTGCAAGAAGCTTACACAAAAGCTTGTCCCAATTCGGCTAAAAAATTTACTACAGCATGTTGGTGCCATGTCATGACACCATGCAAAGTTTCATGATTTTCAGCCATGTTTTGGATTTACAGGAATTAAAAAACCAAGTTTCTCGATCATTCCGGCCGAGCCACGACACCCAGATGTTTGAATTTTATTCCCATTTCTTGCATGGGACCTATAAATTCACCTAAAGACACACATGTGATTGTTCAGCAAACTTTGGTGCATTGGAGCAGGTGCTTGTAGTTCAAATTTGACTTATGCACATTAAATGCCCAGAAACTAAATTAATGCATAAAAATGCCAAACGAACCCGGAATAATTCCAAATTTAAACACAACACTCATGTACTAGTTGCATGTTCACTGTATGTAAATGTTCTAGCAATTCAAACACCATCCTTTCACTTCGTAACACCATTTTGTCTTTCAAAACATAATGAAAAAATTAGGTATACCACAAACAGTTTACTAGAAAGAATCGTGTGGGATGCCATATAAAATATCTTGGCGCACCATCTTGTCTGTCTTACGCAGGAAGCTTCGTCGTCTACAGTCCACCGCCCCCACTTGAACCCCACTTTCGCGCCAGTTTCTCGTGGCACCGAGCGAAATTTTTTGGCCACCGTGGAAATATCTATCTCCCCGCCCCCTCCCTCCTACCAAAAGCAACATTTCCACTCTTCCTCCTTGCTTTCCAAGTTCATACCTTCACTTCTGCTTACTGGCAGCTCAGCCTCCTCACCGGTGACCCTTCTTTTTGATGCACCACCTCCTCGCCGGCGACCCTTGTTCTTACTGCGTGGCCTCCTCACCGCCGACCCTTCTTCTTGTTGCACAGCCTCATTGATATGGTCAGGTAATCCACACCCCACCCATGCCATCCTCCTCCTTTCACGTCCCACATGCCCCGACCGACGGAGCGACACCTTCCACCAAAATAACTGCCCATCCTCCAATTAAACGCCGCCCACAGCCATTTTACACAAAGTATAACATGGAGCTGAGTAGCATGCGGCAGCACGCGCGAACGAGGTTGCTATGGCTGCCATGCATGTCGACCGCTAGATATTGGAGGAGCACCTCGTCTTCGAGGCCACCGTCGACACTGCCACGTGGTTGTCTACTTTAAAATATAGTTCGTGATGTTTTCTCGAGGCCACCGCTAGTGCCTTCTAGTGATTTGTCCTCTGTAATTTTAATATGCAATCTGATGTTCAGTTAACAGTTTGGTCCTCCGAAATGTAATGTTCATGTTACCACTTTGGTCCAACAATTGCTACATTTCGTAGTACTGTTCTCAAGCATTCTTTGTTTTGTTAATTGTCTTATCTTCTAGTACATGTTTCTATTCTACAATGTCGTGCTCAGTTAACTGTTTTGGTTCATTTGGTCTGCTGTCCATTTAATTGTTTGGTTCAGTTCTGCAATTTAATTTTCATTTTCTATGGGTACAATTTTGTATTGTTATGCATGTGACACCAATCGAATTTGGCTGTACTCAATACATATTCTACTGATAGTATGGCAACTCTCAGTTAACCTGATCAAGATCTTCCTTATGTGTGTTGCAAGGAAACAATGGGAGACACTGCGGTTTACCATCGAGGTTTGTTCAAGCAGGGTCCTTTGGCTAATAGCACATTATTGTGCAGTTGCAGGAACCATTCTAATATTTAGGTTTCTTACAATTTGGTCTTGCACATGTAGATCCTACTGTCAGAGGCTTAGACCCACTGTTTGATCCCTTTTGCATATCGGGAAATGAGATGTCCATGAATATCAGTCAAGTCAAGAAACTCAGAAAGATTATTAGGATGAAGAAACTTGCGACGAATAATAGCAAGATCTTTGTTTGCACAATGAAGAATACATCAGTCAACTATAGGATGGTACCAACTCTTTTACCTTATTTTTACCCCATGCGCCATCTCAAAATTTACAACACCGATTTATGCATAGCTTTGTTTTCAGTACTTTTCAAAGCAGTTCACCGATGATTACCTCTCAAACCACCTGCATGGTCAAGAGGTGAGGAAGGTATTCATTCAACACCCATGCTACAATATTGAAGTCTTGTTGAATAGGACAAAGGTTCGGCGGGCAATTATCCATAGCCACTGGCCTAAAGTTGGAAGGACATTCAACATCACTGAAGGCTCAATATTTGCCTTCCGCTTCTGCATTTTCCCAGATAAGATTCATTTGTGTATTTACCGTGTATGATGCTACTTTCCAAAGGTTTTTGATGCTACATGTGAAACTTGGTGCTGTTGTGTAATGGCGTAACTGAGTGCCGAAGCTATCTGATGTAATTCGATTATGAAATCTTGGTTGCTTTTATACGGATATGAAATATTTGGCGTGTTATATAAGAAATATCAGTTTGATTAGGACATGGATTATCAATAATTGGCTAATTACCCTGCTTATTGGGGTTTTCTATTGCAGACGGTTACTCAGACAACACCATGGGCGATGAACTCAAACAACCCACACGGTTTCTAGAAAGTAGGCGTGTTCGATCAACTAACAATCACACATGGCTTCCGGCAGCGAACTATTTGCATTAGGCCACCTTGCACACACGTTTCCACACAAAGAACTGTGTGTGATATACATACGAATGGAAACGTTTTCCCTGGATTGACTGTGTGGGATGTACATAAGAATAGAAATGAATTCCTTGGATTGATTGTGTGTGATATACATACCTACGGAAATGTTTTTCTGGGATTCACCGTGTGGGATGTACATACCTACGGAATGATTTTCTCGGATTACCATGTGGGATGTACATACCTACGGAAATGATTGGGTTTCGGTGCCTCGCCCGATTGCACGTGGCCCCAACCTGGGTCCCAGGAGGGCCTATCCCCTATGATTTCTGGGTTGTGTGGGAAGGACACCCTATCGCACACACTCACTTGGCGACGGTTCCAAATGCCGTCGTGGAAAGGGGTTAAAAACCGTTTGTTTAGCACGTCGTTGTACCAGTGTGGTTGCCTGGTTTCTGGGCATATTGAATGTTTCTTTCATTCCACAATAGTGTCTGGAAACACTCCACGATTTTGGTTTGGAGGTAAAAGCCGAAAGCCTGCGATGACAATTTTTCCACATGTTCGGTTGAGATATAGGATGATCATAAAGTACATTAATACATTGAATCAACTGCCAATTCCTTATCCATTCCATCTATAAGATGAAGGAAATATGCCCTAGAGGCAATAATAAAGTTATTATTTATTTCCTTATTTCATGATAAATGTTTATTATTCATGCTAGAATTGTATTAACCGGAAACATAATACATGTGTGAATACATAGACAAACATAGTGTCACTAGTATGCCTCTACTTGACTAGCTCGTTAATCAAAGATGGTTATGTTTCCTAACCATGGACATGAGTTGTCATTTGATTAATGGGATCACATCATTAGGAGAATGATGTGATTGACTTGACCCATTCCGTTAGCTTAGCGCTTGATCGTTTAGTATGTTGCTATTGCTTTCTTCATGACTTATACTTGTTCCTATGACTATGAGATTATGCAACTCCCGTTTACCGGAGGAACACTTTGTGTGCTAGCAAACGTCACAACGTAACTCGGTGATTATACAGGTGCTCTACAGGTGTCTCCGAAGGTACTTGTTGGGTTGGCGTATTTCGAGATTAGGATTTGTCACTCCGATTGTCGGAGAGGTATCTCTAGGCCCTCTCGGTAATGCACATCACTATAAGCCTTGCAAGCATTGTGACTAATGAGTTAGTTGCGAGATGATGTATTACGGAACGAGTAAAGAGACTTGCCCGTAACGAGATTGAACTAGGTATTGAGATACCGACGATCGAATCTCGGGCAAGTAACATACCGATGACAAAGTGAACAACATATGTTGTTATGCGGTTTAACCGATAAAGATCTTCGTAGAATATGTGGGAGCCAATATGAGCATCCAGGTTCCGCTATTGGTTATTGACCGGAGACGTGTCTCGGTCATGTCTAAATAGTTCTCGAACCCGCAGGGTCCGCACGCTTAAAGTTCGATGACTGTTATATTATGAGTTTATGTGTATTGATGTACCGAAGGTAGTTTGGAGTCCCGGATGAGATCGGGGACATGACGAGGAGTCTCGAAATGGTTGAGACATAAGGATCGATATATTGGATGACTATATTTGGACATTAGAAAGGTTCTGAGTGATTCGGGTATTTTTCGGAGTACCGGAGAGTTACGGGAATTCGTCGGGGAGTATATGGGCCTTATTGGGATTTAGGGGAAAGAGAGAGGAGAGGTTGGGCTCCCCCAAGGCCTAGTCCGAATTGGACTAGGGGGAGGGGATGCGCCCCCTCCTTCCTTCTCTTCTCTCTTCCCTTGCTTTGACTCCTACTCCTACTACTTGGAAGGGGGGAATCCTACTCCCGGTGGGAGTAGGACAACTCTAGGGCGCGCCATAGGGGCCGGCCCTCTCCCCCCTCCTCCACTCCTTTATATACGTGGCCAGGGGGCACCCCATGGATACAACAATTGATCCCTTGGATCTCTTAGCCGTGTGCGGTGCCCCCTCCTCCATAATCCACCTCGATAATATCGTAGCGGTGCTTAGGCGAAGCCCTGCGTCAGTAAACATTCGGCTGGATCGGAGTTCGAGGGACGTCATCAGGCTGAACGTGTGCAGAACTCGGAGGTGCCGTACGCTTGGTACTTGGATCGGTCGGATTGTGAAGACGTACGACTACATCAACCGCGTTGTCATAACACTTCCGCTCTCGGTCTACGAGGGTACGTGGACAACACTCTCCCCTCTCGTTGCTATGCATCACCATGATCTTGCGTGTGCGTAGGAAATTTTTGAAATTACTACGTTCCCCAACATAAGACTGTCTAACCTATAGTCTTCTTGTGAATATTTCGCAGCTACCATTACTTGGTCATGGACCAAGTTCAACGGAATTTCTTTCTTGTATCGTCCCTTCAGTCCCACTCGGGCCATATGATTCGGATCTAGCTTGGTAAAGCATCTTTTCACAACTAACCTGCCTTCTTGTGCGCCTTCACGGTAGGCGGACGCCTTCCTTATCTCAAAGCGGGGCCGACCACCTTTGAACAGGCTTGCCAAACCCTCCATATTTTCTGGAGGGGTATCAGATGACCATAGAGCTTTGGCCATACTCTTCATGGCTTTCCGGGCCCGCTCATGCATCGTGGACAGCTCCTTAAGCACGTCGCCTCCAAATATGGATACTTCTTTTTCTGGCCAACTAGTTAATAGACCCGCGACAACAGAATTATGTCATTCCAAAATGTGGACTAAACATAAGTCTCTCTGATGATTTTAAAAGTCATACCGAACATGCCGCCCTTCAACTTTTCATTTTCTTTTCAAGCAACTGATAATTAAGCCTTTAAGCTCTCTACCTCTTCGGATTGTTTGTCTTTTTTCTCCTCGTGTTTATTCTTCTCGGAAGTGCTCATTGCGGCCTTTTTCATTTCCGCCAGTTCGGCGGTGACGACATTCAGCTGCATCTGGTATGTTTTCAGCTCCTGGGATAGCGTAGTGTTCTTCTCCTTGAGAACCTATAGGTCACATCGATCCTTAAATCGGTTGGCCTTACCGCTTCAAGTCCCAGGGGCTACTGGAATATGTCTATCAAAATTGCACAAGCCCTTACCTGTATGTCCTTTGAGAACAATTGAGTAACTCTGGCAAGTCTGTCTTGAGTGGCTCGGATATATGCATCCACCGAGCTGAGTGCGGTAAATTCCTTCTCAGAAAAGGCTAGAGTGCGCATGGCCTCTTTTAGTCGATGGTGATTCATTACGCTCTCCACCTCCGAATTCATGACAAATATGTCATCCGAATCCTGATGAGGCGGCGGAACCGGAATTGCATAAGACCTCGTCCTAGTTGACGAGTCCGGCGCCGGATTGGCTGACATTCGGCTAGCAGGCCGTTTTCCCACTGTCTGCCGCGTTCTCCTCCTGAATCAAAGATACAAGGGAACTTTAACAATCCGAACTCGTGCCCAGGAACGTATTAAACGGACGTACCTCTTTGAAGACTATGAGGGTTCTACGGTGCTCTCGATCTCCTTTCGTTTTGAACGATTACCCTGTGTAGGGGCCGCCCTCGAGGGGGTGCGGCATGCCGAGCGCCGATCCTATAAAGTACAGTTTAGTATAATGGATAAAGGTGCAAGTAGGGACTTCTTGTTGAGAAAGCTATTTGAATACTTACGATGGAGAAGGGGCGGGGGTAGTCGGCCGTAATAGGGGCGGGGGTAGTCGGCCGTAGTAGCCACTTCCAAGCCGTCAAGTGTCAGGACCCCGATTCCAAGTCACATCAATCTAGCCGGTAACACCTCATATCACTTTGCGGCCTCACGCACGGTATTCCCACGGGTGTCGCCTTACCATGGCCCGGGACCGTTTGCGCCTTTTGGCTCACATATATGATAGTGTCACTAGCATCCATATGACAGAGAACCCAGGCCAACATGGCTAGTCATGAACCCAAAGCGGCACTAACCTATGAGGACAGGCATACATGAATCATATGGAGCATGTCGGTCAGCAGCGTGTGAATCCGGGCTGTAGCACTGGACTAACAGGACTCCGGGAACCCAGGCTGTAGCAGGCTAGGCAGGACTCCGGATGTCACCGCGTGACATTTCCCCGAAGGTACGGACACAGGAACGAAGTGAAACACATGCCGGCCAGTCAAGTGTCCTGAGCAGTAGTGCTGGGCTAACAGGACTCCGGTGAACCGGGCTGTAGCGGACTACTATGGCTCATGGAAGCACTAGACTACATTTCCCCATAAGAGAGGCTGCCAAGGATAAACAACTAGATTCTCGGATCCCACACATACCAAGCATTTCATTCATACACACAATATGCTCGATATGTGTAAATACAACATGGCATCACGACATAACTCTACAACTCAAGTATTTATTCATTAGGCTCCGAGGAGCGAGATATTACAAACATGGGTCTCATGACCCAACAATCATAGCACATGCGGAAGCTTAACATGTCTGAGTACAGACATCTACAAATCAAAAAGGCTAAGAAGCCTCACTATCTACCAGATCCTGCCGAGGGCACAAGATCGTAGCTGAGGTATCAAGCTAAACGTCGAGGTCCACGCGAAACTACTAGCGAGACTGAAGTCTCTCTGCAAAACATAAATTAAGCAAACTTGAGTACAAAAGTACTCATCAAGACTTACATCAGAACTAGCTACATATGCATCGGTATCAACAGGGGGGTGGTGGAGTTTAACTACAACAAGCCAGCTTTAACTCGGTGGCTATCTTAAACAACGACTGCAAGTAACTCTTTTGAGGTGGCGCACACGAGTCCACATATTCACCATATCAATACACCACTTTGGATCCGCTCCGAGAAGGCCATCCATAGCACTCACACTTATCTTGCGAGTTTTAGAGTATCCACTTCAAGTTATCTATGAACTGTTATAGGCAACCTAGAAGTCCTTTACCGTGGACGTGGCTATTCGAATAGATCATTTATAACCCTGCAGGGGTGTACATCGTCACACATGTTTCCACCACTTAGCGTCTGCACACGACATGTGCTCGGCAGACTTCAAGCGAAAACCGACGTGGTTGTAGACCACGACCTGACTAACCGCACAAGTCTCTAGTCCAGGTTTATCGCCTATTCGGGTTCCATCCGCAAGGAAATCCGGCCGGGGTGTCCTCAACGGCCCCAAACGATGTGTACAAGGTCCCGAGACGCCAAACGGGCGCCCGACATACCCGGCCACAGTGTATCTACCGCATCATAGCCCACCCCTAGGGTCAGCGCTACGCACGGCCGCTAACACATAACCTACAAACACTAGAAACTAGTTGCAACTCCTGGACAGAGGACGAGAGGGGTCAATAAGTCGAGCGGGGTCATATTTCAGGGCCCAATGTGTGGTAGTAGTTGTTTCATGGATCACAAACACAGAACTCAGTTCCTGAGGACGGTTTCAGTGAGACAATCCACCATGTACTCCTACATGGCCTCTCACCGCTACCTTTACCAAATCGTGTTCACACACTTAGCTCACACACAGTAGGACATGTTCACACACCTCCGATTCATCCCCGATGAACCAGACCTGACTCAACTCTAGGCAGTAGTAGGCATGACAAACAAGCATGAATGAGTAGGCACATCAGGGATCAAACAACTCCTACTCATGCTAGTGGGTTTCATCTATTTACTGTGGCAATGACAGGTCATGCAGAGGAAAGGGGTTCAACTACCGCTGCATGTAACAGTTGAATCGTTGTTTTCCTAATGCAGTAAAAGAGAGCAGGAGCGAGAGAGTGGGATTGTGTTGGAATGAACAAGGGGGTTTTGCTTGCCTGTTATTTCTGATGATATTATAGCTCTTCATCGGTGTCATCGAACTCATCATCGGAAGCACGTCTACCGAGAGGGGACAAATACCGGCAACAGAGAAGGAGAGCACAATCAATGCAACGCACAATATGATGCATGATCATGACATGTCAAGATGCTGTGTTTTGAGCTAATGCAACTAGCAACATGTTAAATGGAGTTGGTTTGAACCCTAGGTTCAATTCAAACTCCATATGTGAGGGTTTAAATGCCATTTATATGATTTGGCCTAAACATCAGCCATAAGTTGTTCTAACATGCATGAAAATGGTACAGATGGATAGATTGGATTTTTCTGATCATTTTTCATATATATTTTATTTCATTTGGAGTTACGGTTGAATTTCTATGATTATTAGAAGTTTTGGGTATTTTCTGAAAATAAATAAATCATTTCTGACTTATTTAAAATCCCAGAAGCATATACTGTGTCAGCATGACATCGGGGTGATGTCAGCAGGTCAAAGGCGATGACCAGGTCAAACCTGACCAGTGGGACCCACTGGTCAGTGACCCAGTCAACTAACTAAGTTAGTTAGCCCTAACTAACTGGGCTGGGCCCACTGGTCAGCGACTAACCTAACTAACCTAAATAGGATTAGCCCTAACTAACTTAGTTAGCCGGGCGGGGCCCGCATGTCAGTAGCTAAGCTAAATTAGCTAGGTTTAGTTAATCCTAATCTAGGTTAGTTAGCAGGGCGGTCCCACCTGTCATTGAGCCAGGGGAGGTCAAACCCCTTGGTCAACTGGGGCTAACACACCGGCGTTTAGCCGTCGGTGGCAGCAGACGCGGCGGAGGGCGTGGGATTTGCGCTCCGGCGACCAGAATGACGGCGGAGGCCATCTACGTGAATCTAGGGAGCTGCCGCATCCAGTGGTGCAAATTGCTGGACACGGGGACGCCGTAAACGACGCCGGCGAGCTCGACAGCGGTGGCCGGAGTTTGGCTGTGCACGGGAAAGTGGTTGCAGCGAGCAAACACGCGAACTAAAGCGCGGGCAAGGCACTATGCGATGTGGCGGCGTCATTTGGCACGTTGGCACGACCAAATGGGCATCAGAGTGGCGCCGGCGACGAGCCTGAGCGGCGTTGTCACATAGAGCAGCTCGGTGGGCTTGGGGACGGGTTGGTGACGGCGTGCGGTCGCCGGCGATCTCGGCGGACCGAGATTGAAGGAGACGGCTGGCCAGCGTTTTAGGGCTTCCGATGACACGCGGCTCGGTGAGGAGGAAGAGGGGGTCGGGGCGGAGCACGAGGACACGTCGGAGAGGCGCGGGGGAGGAAGTGGATGGGTCTACGACGAGCGGCGGCGATGGGCGTACTCGGGTGCGTGCAAGAGAGAGAACAGAGGAGAGGGATGAGCTCGAGGGAGTGAGCGAGAGGGGCCAGGGGTTGCGTGGCGACGTCCTGGGCGTCGGGGCAGTGACGGGAAGCAAGATGTGGCCAGGCGCGTGGGCGGGCGCGTCGGGCACACGCCCTCCTGCCTACTGGCAGGAGGTTGATGACGGTGGCGGCTGTGGTGGTGGGCTGGGCTGACTTTGCCCAGCTGGGCTGCTACATTGGTGGGACGGCCTCTCTGGTGGGCTACACAGGTGAGGCCAGGTCAGCTCTCTTTGTCTTTCTATTTCTCTTACTGTTTTCTATTTTTATTCCTCTGTTTTGATTTAGTTTCTAGACCAAATCATTTTTGTAGCTTCTGAAAATTATCATGTGGCCTGATACAACATATTCAGAGCCACTCACAAGTTTTCAGAATTATTGGAGTTATAAAAGTATTTATAGGAATTTATATCTCCAATTCAAATAAGTATTGACTTAATTCAAAGACCCAAATAAATATTTCCGTGATTCCAAAAATAATTGTTTGAATTTTACCTCTTGCCAATATTTTCAGAAATGAACAGGAACATTTTCTTGGGTTTATTTGAAGCAATTTTTTAATGTTGATCATTTTTAGAAATGATTTTTGAGGCTTTCCACTTTCCCCAATTCAACTTTCATTATTTTTAACATGATGCAGGAAGATTGATGCAAGGACAAGCAGTGACTAGGTAGGGATGTGACAACTCACCCCCACTATACAAGAATCTCGTCCCGAGATTCAAGACATGAGGTAAGGTAAAAGGTGGTCACAAAAATATCACAATCCTCATGATCGATTTGCCCTTCTGGTCGCTGTTGATACATTGCATCATAATGATCTTGATGTCCTTGCCTTCGAGATCTTGGTCCAGCACGGTGGTGACAGAAAGAAGCTCTATAGAAATCGATCTTCTCAAAGATCGAACAACTCAAGATCAACTCACGGAATGAGACATAGATACATCTCCTGAGCTGAGATGCGAAGCACACATCAGGAGTGATGGAAAGAGGTAGATGACAAGGTTGTACTGGTAGGAAAAAAATCCCACGCTGAAGAGGGTGGGGCAAGATCTCGAGATAGCGATGAAATAATCACCATGATTCTAAAACGGGGCACCTTAGGGAAGGTGACTCGTAGAATCATTCCTTTAAGTGGCAAAAAGAATTACTTTTGATCCATAGATCATTGAAACTCTTCATACCACCCTAAGGCAATTCATAATGGATTGCTTAAAGGAGTTCGAAGGAATGACATACTCGGGCTAGAATGGATGATGTGAACTACCTTCTTGAAGGCAATGCAAGGGATGATTTTGCTTGCCCGTGCTCTCAAGAACTTGAGCATTTCCATATTCATCAAGCTTCTACCAACACCCGAGTCGGGGATCCTGACAACACATCATACTACCTTGACGAATAGTGATGGACAATCCAGATGCCTAGAAAGACAACCCTTTCTCAGATTTCACCTTAGCGAGGCCCAAGGGAATGAAATCTGGATGATCGACCGAGAGACATTTAGCACTCGGCTTCTAATGTTCTCCTTGATGTACCGGTTACCATGGTCATGCCTTAAAGCATCAACATAGCCATCAAGTAGTGGTCGGACTTTGGAATACAAAGGATCCATTAGGAACAACTTCTGGAGTAAATCCTACGAAATCCTTATGGGGAGGCGGCCAACTTCTTCAATCAAGATACTACAATATTAGGTCTTCTGACTGGGTGTGTTAGCCACGACATCCACTTTACCGGGTTACACAGAGACCAATATTATAATTCTTGGGAAAAAGTTCCAACCATCATATCTGCCTAAGATTCAGATTTGTTTGGTGTCAGGATATTCCAGACTAATCGAGTCTAGAAATAAAAATGATAGTTTGCAACACAATTCGACGAAAATGACGTTGCGAGATTCTCGGGAAATGGACTACTGTAGTAAGCTCCAAAATATGAGCTGGTTTTGCTACAAACAGGTGAACAC
Organism: Triticum urartu; assembly: GCF_003073215.2. Classification (NCBI taxonomy): domain Eukaryota; kingdom Viridiplantae; phylum Streptophyta; class Magnoliopsida; order Poales; family Poaceae; genus Triticum; species Triticum urartu. Next base: position 234,832,989 of record NC_053026.1, read on the forward strand.
GTTGTCCGAGACAAGCGTGACCACGTGGTAGTCTTATAATAAAATACTACCAAGTTTAGGTTGGGGAACCGTCATCGAGGATAACGAAGTCCTGACATAAGTCATGATTCTTAAGAAGGAACTTCTTCTCCTTAAACAAATCAATCAGTGGCTTGGTGTGCTAGGAAACACATATGGAATGGAGGCGGCCAACCTATCAAACCATAGAGTACTTCGCACATATGCGTGACTAACTTGGGAAGATTCCAGAGGAAACAAAAACAATCTTTCTCAAATCCACGGCGGCAACTTGCATCAAATACACATGAATTAGAGGAAGTCACTTCTTTCATCCGAACATATACTTCATGAACGGGACATGAAGATAATGCTTATAAAAGTTTCCAACACTAGTATAATATTCAACATGAATCATGGGGGAGACAAAATGCTGCTGATGGGCTCAACAGCGACTCGTCGGAATTCCCTTATCACTAGACCTCTACCATCATGTGAACTAGGTGATAGCATAGGTCAGACCAAAAGATGTAATGGTGTATGCTCGAGGGATCAACCACGAGTAAGACAACATTACGAACATCGTTGGTTATGATTTGACTTGATGATAGCCCATACTCAAGTCAAAGTTTTCACAAGGCAATAGATCCAACAACTGATCACGGGGACCAATCAATGGAGATATCATCTTTCTTCAACACACACACACATAGAAGATATCCCTTAGAGATGAACTAACTTAAGCAAAGCTTCTACCTTCCAACTCTCCAGGTTGTTGTCTAGCTCAACCAACTAGCTCAGGGATATCCAACAAAGATTCTTGGAGAAGGGGTGATTTATAAGAAAACCAACTTAATTATGAACTCAACATAGCGGTCATGTGACAACCAGGTAATACTTCCAAGAAGATCTTTGGAAAATCATGAACCACCGATATGTTACTAAGATCGAGAACAACCTTGCTTTCCAGGGCAAGATGATATGATCAAAAGAGTGAGGGATTGACATAATCCTAACTCATCGATCGAGGAGTGTACCAAAAATAAGGACTAGATAGCACGATCAATCTTAGGATGATGATTTAATAACCAACACGCTAAGAATGAGAATATTGTCCATAACTACCAAGCAACGGAGTTGCTAGGAGTATTGATTTCACACATCACGACTCACTTGTCGACATTCCGGTTGCGACAACACGGGACCAAGGAATGAAACAATGATAGCGAGAAGTATCACTGCGTCAAGAATTCATAAGAGATGGTGCAATTCTCATGAAAATCCTGACATAAAGGGGGTAATACTCCAGGGTAGAACAGAGCAAAAGCTGGACTGGCATTTGATCTGCAGAGCACAACTACTTTGACCCAATCCTGGAAATGGACGAGGTACTGGAGTTTGTTTCTCCTAGTCATTCCGGAATAGAACGACTTGACGGACCACAAGAATAATAGGCATCGATAAACACGATTGCACAACTATTCCTGACTATCACTTGATAGACAGAAGTCAGGATACAACTAAAGAGGGACAACTCAAAGGAACATATGTTTTTCTGAGTTGTGGATGCATAGATTAGTATGTCGAGCAAAGCTCAACATCTCTTCCGGATAACCCATGCAGGAAGGTAGAACTGGCAGATTCACAATGTAGAATGAAGAACTCATCAAGAGCACTCTTATTGTGATCTTTTGGTTCAGAAGAACTTCTGCCAAGGATGGTTCATGGTATTTGGAAGAATGATATACCACGGACCTCGAAGACTATCACAAAGGTTACTAATATCCTAAAGGTACGAGCAACACTATCAACACGACGTAAGTAGAGTGAATCGTGGGTCAAGAACCCACAAGTAGAATACCTACTACTAAATGGCATCACGGGATGCTTTCGAGAATGGTGGCCAGAATCATCACACAGGGAACACAAAACATGGCTAGATTACTAGGTGACTCCCTAAAACACCTAGGTCATAATAATAGCTCCAACATATATGTCAAGGCAACAGAGTACCTCAACTAACCGAGTAGTGTGATTAATCTGGCCCAAATGGACATCAGGAACATGGAGGAATGATTGCAAGTGCATCAGACTATCTAGAAACCTGGGATGACTCGGACGGCATAATGGCTGTAAATGCTCAAAAAATATTTGAGACATCCTGCAAAATGGTGGCATAACCACTTAACATCACAATATAAAGGTTCTAAGGTCAGCTATGAACATACGGAAGTAATAGAAACTAAACTGAGACTTGAATCTATCAATCTATAAGTCTACAGATTAGTAACACATGATCCTGATAGAAATATGAGAAGCCTAGTTCTTAATCCCCGTAGAAGAGAAGAGGGTGACTCAGATCAGAAGGGCATAAGGTAAAGGAGTAAAAAGAGCCTTACGTTTCCTTCCACAATCAATTCCCTTATATAGCTAAAGAATTTCTAGACTCAACTTCGACCAGTTTGGCTTGGTAATCCTATAGGTAGTCAGGCTCTGATACCAACGTTGTCAGGACCCTGATTCCAAGTCACATCGATCTAGCCGGTAACACCTCATATCACTTTGCGGCCTCACGCACGGTATTCCCATGGGTGCCGCCTTACCATGGCCCGGGACCGTTTGCGCCTTTTGGCTCACGTATATGATAGTGTCGCTAGCATCCATATGACAGAGAACCCGGGCCGACATGGCTAGTCGTGAACCCAAAGCGGCACTAACCTATGGGGACAAGCATACATGAATCACATCGAGCATGTTGGTCAGCAGCGTGTGAATCTGGGCTGTAGCACTTGGCTAACAGGACTCTGGGAACCCGGGCTGTAGCAGGCTAGGCAGGACTCCGGATGTCAGCGCGTGACATTTCGCCGAAGGGACAGACACAGGAACGAAGTGAAACACATGCCGGCCAGTCAAGTGTCCTGAGCAGTAGTGCTGGGCTAACAGGACTCCGGTGAACCGGGCTGTAGCGGACTACTATGGCTCATGGAAGCACTAGACTACATTTCCCCATAAGAGAGGCTGCCAAGGATAAACAACTAGATTGTCGGATCCCACACATACCAAGCATTTCAATCATATACACAATATGCTCGATATGTGTAAATACAACATGGCATCACAACATAAATCTACAACTCAAGTATTTATTCATTAGGCTCCGAGGAGCGAGATATTACAAACATGAGTCTCATGACCCAACAATCATAGCATACAAATCAAAGCACATGCGTAAGCTTAACATGTCTGAGTACAAACATCTACAAATGAAAAAGGCTAAGAAGCCTGACTATCTACCAGATCCTGCAGAGGGCACAAGATCATAGCTGAGGTATCAAGATAAATGTCGAAGTCCACGTGAAACTACTAGCGAGAATGAAGTCTCTCTGCAAAACATAAATTAAGCAAACGTGAGTACAAAAGTACTCAGCAAGACTTACACCAGAAGTAGCTACATATGCATCGGTATCAACAGGGGGGTGGTGGAGTTTAACTGCAGCAAGCCAGCTTTGACTCGGTGGCTATCTTAAACTACGACTGCAAGTAACTCTTTTGTGGTGGCGCACACGAGTCCACATATTCACCATATCAATACACCACTGTGGATCCGCTCCCGTCTCCCTACGAGAAGGCCATCCATAGCACTCACACTTATCTTGTGAGTTTTAGAGTATCCATTTCAAGTTATCTATGAACTGTTATAGGCAACCCAGAAGTCCTTTACCGCAGATGCGACTATTCGAGTAGATCACTTATAACCCTGCGGGGGTGTACTTCGTCACACATGTTTCCACCACTTAACGTCTACACACGACATGTGGTCGGCAGACTTCAAGCGAAAACCGATGTGGGTGTAGACCACGACCTGACTAACCGCACAAGTCTCTAGTCCAGGTTTATCGCCTATTCGGGTTCCATCCACAAGGAAATCCGGCTGGGGTGTCCTCAACAGCCCCAAACGATGTGTACAGGGTCCCGAGACGCCAAACGGGCGCCCGGCGTACCCGGCCACAGTGTATCTACCGCATCATAGCCCACCCCTAGGGTCAGCGCTATGCACGGCCGCCAACACATAACCTACAAACACCAGAAACTAGTTGCAACTCCTGGACAGAGGACGAGAGGGGTCAATAAGTCGAGCGGGGTCATATTTCAGGGCCCAATGTGTCATAGTAGCTGTTTCATGGATCACAAACACAGAACTCAGTTCCTGAGGACGGTTTCAGTGAGACAACCCACCATGTACTCCTACATGGCCTCTCACCGCTACCTTTACCAAACCGAGCTCACACACAGTAGGACATGTTCACACACCTCCGATTCATCCCCGATGAACCAGACCTGACTCAACTCTAGGCAGTAGCAGGCATGAAAAACAAGCATGAATGATTAGGCACATCTTGGCTCAAACAACTCCTACTCATGCTAGTGGGTTTCATCTATTTACTATGGCAATGACAGGTCATGCAGAGGAAAGGGGTTCAACTACCGCAGCATGTAACAGTTGAATCGTTGTTATCCTAATGCAGTAAAAGAGAGCAGGAGCGAGAGAGTGGGATTGTATCGGAATGAACAAGGGGGTTTTACTTGCCTGGCACTTCTGGAGATATTATAGCTCTTCATCGGTGTCATTGAACTCATCGTCGAAAGCACGTCTATCGAGAGGGGACAAATACCGGCAACAGAGAAGGAGAGCACAATCAATGCAATGCACAATATGATGCATGATCATGACATGTCAATATGCTGTGTTTTGAGCTAATGCAACTAGCAACATGTTAAATGGAGTTGGTTTGAACCCTAGGTTCAATTCAAACTCCATATGTGAGGGTTTAAATGCCATTTATATGATTTGGCCTAAACAGCATCCATAAGTTGTTATAACATGCATGAAAATGGTACAGATGGAAAGATTGGATTTTTCTGATCATTTTTCACATATAATTTATTTCATTTGGAGTTACGGTTGAATTTCTATGATTTTTAGAAGTTTTGGGTATTTTTTGAAAATAAATAAATCATTTCTGACTTATTTAAAATCCGAGAAGCATATACTGCGTCAGCATGACGTCGGGGTGACGTCAGCAGGTCAAAGGCGTGACCAGGTCAAACCTGACCAGTGGGACCCACTGGTCAGTGACCCAGTCAACTAACTAAGTTAGTTAGCCCTAACTAACTGGGCTGGGCCCACTAGTCAGCGACTAACCTAACTAACCTAAATAAGATTAGCCCTAACTAACTTAGTTAACCGGGCGGGGCCCGCATGTGAGTAGCTAAGCTAAATTAGCTAGGTTTAGTTAATCCTAATCTAGGTTAGGTAGCAGGGTGGCCTCACCTGTCATTGAGCCAGGGGAGGTCGAACCCCTTGGTCAAATGGGGCTAACGCGTTTGTCGGAGTAATGGGCCACGGGTAGGCCAACCCGAGCCCCATGACCTTTCAAGACATCGGGGCAGGCTGCGCCCCTCACGACCACAGGGCGAAGAGCCGCCTCCTGGTGAGTCTACGGCAAGGTGGCCGACTGCCCGCTCACAACCGAGTCCCAGGGACGACTTCCAGAGAAGCCGGCTTTGGGGAGTCGGTCGGCGACTCCAACAAAACGTGACCTCATCGAGGGGGATGGGGCAGGGGCGTGGCTACAATGAAGCCCACTCCCCGCCCCTTACCCAGGGCAGGCATGGCTACAGCGCGCCGTACTTGGGAAGATCTCCCCGCGGCGTGGCACTGTTGCCCAGCCGGCCCTGACATCAGCACCACTATACCTGGTCCTGCACCCATGACGGCTTGTCTGTACGGCCTGGAGGCAGCAGGGCCCACCAGCCAGCAAGACCTCAGGAGACGGCGGGAGCACCGCCAGTCGGACCCAACGGGAGTCGGCCCGGGGGAGTCGGCCGAGCCCTCCCCCGGGGCCCACGCGCCATTAATCGAGAAGAGATGGGGAGTGGCCACAGTGATCGCCCGCCAGGCGGCGGGGCTGTTGCCATGACCCCATGACCAAGCTTGCATCATCAGGAGGACGGCTACAGTAATCAGTAGCCGGCAAGACCCGCCCGCGGCGGACGCGGCCTTTCGGCTCCGTACCAGACCAGTCGGCGGGGCCCACCAGCCGGCGGGGCCCACCAGCTGACGGGCCCCAGCAGTCGGCGGAGAAGTCAGAGGTCGGAGACACTGACGGCTGGGCCCGCGCCCAGTCACATTACCATTGTACCCCTGGGGGATAGGCCTATATAAACCCCCCATGGCACCCATGCAAAGGGTTGGATCCCAGTAGTTCTATACCTCACCAGATAGAGGGAGAGAGCTAGCCTTGCCCTCTCCTACCACCATACACAGCTCAAGGAGCAACTGTGTGAACCCTTGACTATAGTGATCATGCGGAGACCCTGCAGAGCAGAAGTAGGGGTATTATCTCCCCGGAGAGCCCCGAAGCTGGGTAAGATTCGCCGGCGTGCATGTCTTCGCCTCATCCCGTTTCTAGGCACCGGCGATGTTCTACTCGCCCCCACCATGATAAGCCATCCGTTGGCATATGTCGCACCAAACCCCCGACATTTGGCGCCCACCGTGGGGCCTGGTGCACCGCCGTCCGGAGATCTGTTCTGGACGGGAACCCTTTTCCTCCCTGGCGAGCGCAGCCAGCCAGGCACGCCAGACGAAGTTTGCGTCGACGCGCTGCGCGGCATGGAGATCGCCTGCGCAGCCAGCTCCTTGGCCGAACTTGTCGGCGAGGTCTGCCTCTCCGACGAACCTGTGTCCGACGCAGGTGTAGGCGGCCCCGAAAACCTCCTCGCGGGCCTCCTAGATCAATTCTATGTTTCCTGCGAGCCTGCCGTAGACTTGGAGTCCGTAGGCTCCACCGACCCGATGTTGGTCGACTCTGACACCGCGTCGGTCGACGCGTTCCCCTTCAACGTGGTGGTCTACGACAAACCTCTCCCCCACGCGGAGAGCGACGGGAGCACCGTCACTGAGGTGCTGGTCATCAGTCATGACGAGTTCCTTGGTGGAAGGGCGCCCGACTCACTCCGTGCGGTGCTGCAAGACCTAGCTGCGCCCATTCCGAAAGATGTTGACGCAGAGATGTTAGAAGCGCGCCGCCTTCGGCTTGTTGAAGACGCGAAGAAGCTAGCCAGCATGAGACGCTTGTCAGAAGCTTACCAGCGGGAGATGGATCGCGCTGTTGGCGGCTCGCCGTCTCCGTGTATGCAGCAGCGGAGAACATCCGAGCCGCCTAGGCAACGGCGGATGAGCTGGACAATTTCGAGGGCGAAAAGCGCCGCCTCATGATGGAGCGAGTCCAGCGGCTCCTCGATGCGGCCGCCGCGCAGAACGAGGCCGGCTGCCGCACGGAGGCACCGCAATGGCCAAACGACGACCCGCACCGAGATCAAGGCGCGACGTCTCGGACGCCGACTGGCGGTGCCCGAGGAAGGAAGGACAAGGAGCTGGCTGTCAGCCACAGTCGGACTCGGATTACCATAGAGCGCGACCGAGACGGCCGCCCGAGAGCAGTGGAACGATGGGACGACTATCCGCCTCCCCCTCCCCGCAAGGAGAGGCGAGTCTCCCCGCCGCCTGTTGACCATCCGACTCTCGGTGACCGCCTTGGCCGCCGAGAGGGAGTTGGGGAGAATGATGCACGCCACCGGATCGACCGACTTCACCGGTCCCTGGCGCTGGAAGAAGAAGACGAGCTGGGTCTGCCTTGTTTTGGGCCCCGCATTCGGGACGAGCCTCTTCCTAGAGGGTTCACGCTCCCAAGAGACACGCCCAAGTATACCAGCTCCGTGAAGCAGGAAGACTGGCTAGTCGACTACTCCACGGCTGTCAGCATAGCAAACGGCAACAAGCGTCTCGCCATAAAGTACGTTCCGCTCATGCTCCAGGGCACGGCCCGGACATGGCTGAACAGCCTAAAGCCCCGCGGCATCAACAGCTGGGTCGACTTCACCGAAGCATTCGTTCACAACTTCACCAACACGTACAAGCGTCCTCCCAAGCCTCGTCAGCTCTCCTTGTGCGTGCAAGGTCCTAACGAGTCGACTCGCGACTACCTCACGCGTTGGGCCGAGCTTCGGAACTCCTGTGAGGGCGTGCACGAAGTGCAGGCCATCGAGTACTTCATAGCCAGGTGCCGAGAAGGCACCCTCCTCAAGCACAAGCTCCTCTGCGACGAGCCAGAAACCCTCGACGAGCTGCTGATCATAGCGGACAAGTACGCTATGGCTGACTCCTCCATGAAGATGGAAATTCAAATCAGCATGACTGGCAAAGTAGCTCCTCAGGCTCCAAGAACTCTGGCAGCAGACGCCGGCCGGTGACAACAGCAGGGCGACCACAAGCGCAAGGCCCCGCAGCCGGCTTCCAGCAGCTGGCAGGTCGCGACCGTCGAAGCCCAGCAGCCAGAAGAGCATCCTCCTCCCAAGCGACAGAAAGGCGGCAAGCCGAACTGGTTGCCGGCCTTCTCCTACAAGCAGACCTTGGATGGACCTTGCAAGTTCCACAGCGGCGCGAAGCCATCGAATCACACCACCCGGAAGTGCCACTAGCTCACCAAGATCGCCAAGGGAGACGGCCTCCTGCCACCCTCGCCTGCTGGGCAGCCGCCTCCGCCTCTGCCCCAGCAGCCGGCAGTCAGGCCAGTCGGCGCAGTACAAGACGAGTACCCTGAAGAGCACGGAGCCTACATGGTGTTCACCAGTGTGGCTGATGATCGACGCAGCAGGCGGCTGCAGCGACAAGAGGTGAACGCAGTAGCCTCAGAGACGCCAGAGTTCATGCACTGGTCAGAGAGGCCCATCAGCTGGAGCAGGGCTGACCACCCAGAAGTGATGCCGAGTCCGGGCTCCTATGCCTTGGTCCTGGGCGCCACCTTTGCCACGGAAAAATGGGCCACGCGTTTCTCACGAGTTCTGATAGATGGGGGCAGCAGCATCAACATCCTGTACAAGGACACTGTGGAGAAGTTAGGAATCAAGCAGAGACAGCTTCGGAACAGCCGAACTGTGTTCCACGGCATTGTTCCTGGGCTTTCCTGTTCACCAATTGGCAAGATCCTGATTGACGTCCTCTTTGGGGACAAAGATCACTTCCGAAGAGAGTTTGTTTGGTTTGAGGTGGTGGACCTTGAGAGCCCATACTATGTGCTACTTGGCCGGCCCGCCTTCGCCAAGTTCATGGCGGTCCCCCACTACGCCTACCTCAAGATGAAGATGCCCAGTTCCAGGGGAATTCTGACTGTGGCCGGCGACTACCGGAAGTCGTCCGCTTGCGCGGCCGAGAGCAGTCGGCTGGCCGAGTCCCTGGTGATTGCGGCCGAGAAGCGACTACTTGAGCGAGCTGTGGCGATGGCCGGCAAGCAGCCGGAGATATCGCCCGACCCGAAGGAGTCAGAAGCCGAAGGTTCGTTCAAGCCGGCCAAAGAGACAAAGAAGATACCCTTGGATCCGGAGCACCCAGAGAGGTACGCCGTCGTAGGTGCAAACCTCGACAGCAAATAGGAAGGCGAACTCGTCGATTTCCTCCGTGAGAATCGGGACATCTTCGCATGGTCTCCCAAAGACATGCCAGGTGTGCCGACGGAATTCGCCGAGCACAAGTTACACGTCCAATCTGATGCAAAGCCGGTCAGGCAGCCCCTGCACCGCTTATCAGAAGAGAAGAGAAGAGTTGTCGGAGAAGAGATAGCCCGACTCCTAGCAGCCGGCTTCATTATGGAAGTTTTCTTCCTGGAGTGGCTGGCAAATCCGGTCCTGGTGCTAAAGAAGAACAAGCAATGGCGAATGTGTATTGACTACACGAGCCTCAACAAGGCCTGCCCCAAGGACCCATTTGCTCTGCCAAGGATTGATCAGGTGATAGACTCCACAGCCGGATGCGAGCTGTTGAGTTTCTTGGATGCGTACTCAGGATATCACCAGATCAAGCTGAACCCGGCTGACAGATTGAAGACCGCCTTCATCACACCGTTTGGAGCATTCTGCTACCTCACCATGACGTTCGGCTTGAGGAATGCCGGCGCCACCTTTCAGCGTTGCATGCAGAAGTGCCTCCTCAAGCAGCTCGGCAGGAACGCCCATGTCTACGTGGATAATGTGGTGGTGAAGACGGAAAAGCGTGGACCACTGCTGGAAGACCTCAAGGAGACCTTTGAGAACCTGCGCCGGTTCCAGATCAAGCTCAACCCCGAGAAGTGCATCTTCGGAGTACCAGCCGGCCAGCTGCTAGGTTTCCTGGTCTCTGAACGCGGCATAGAATGCAACCCAGTAAAAATCAAGGCCATCGAGAGAATGGAGGTACCCAGCCGACTGCTGGATGTGCAGAAGTTCACCGGCTGCTTGGCGTCCATCAGCCGATTCATCAGTCGGCTGGGCGAGAAAGCTCTCCCCTTATACCAACTCATGAAGAAGACCACTTTTTTCGAGTGGAACCATAAGGCGGACGAAGCATTCCACCAGTTGAAAAAGATGCTGACTACTCCACCCGTCCTGGCGGCTCCGACTGTTGGAAATATGCCCTAGAGGCGATAATAAAAGCATTATTATTTATTTCCTTTTCATGATAATTTTCTTTTATTCATGCTATAATTGTGTTATCCGGAAATCGTAATACATGTGTGAATAATAGACACCAACATGTCCCTAGTAAGCCTCTAGTTGACTAGCTCGTTGATCAAAGATAGTCATGGTTTCCTGACTATGGACATTATATGTCATTGATAACGAGATCACATCATTAGGAGAATGATGTGATGGACAAGACCCATTCCTAAACATAGCACAAGATCGTATCGTTCGTTTGCTAGAGTTTTTCCAATGTCAAGTATCTTTTCCTTAGACCATGAGATCGTGTAACTCCCGGATACCGTAAGAGTGCTTTGGGTGTACCAAACGTCACAACGTAACTGGGTGACTATAAAGGTATACTACGGGTGTCTCCGAAAGTGTCTGTTGGGTTGACACGGATCAAGACTGGGATTTGTCACTCCGTATGACGGAGAGGTATCACTGGGCCCACTCGGTAATGCATCATCATAATGAGCTCAAAGTGACCAAGTGTCTGGTCACGGGATCATGCATTACGGTACGAGTAAAGTGACTTGCCGGTAACGAGATTGAACGAGGTATTGGGATACCCACGATCGAATCTCGGGCAAGTAACATACCGATTGACGAAGGGAATTGTATACGGGGTTGCTTGAATCCTCGACATCATGGTTCATCCGATGAGATCATCGAGGAGCATGTGGGATCCAACATGGGTATCCAGATCCCGCTGTTGGTTATTGACCGGAGAGCGATCTCGGTCATGTCTACATGTCTCCCGAACCCGTAGGGTCTACACACTTAAGGTTCGGTGACGCTAGGGTTGTAGGGATATGTATATGCAGTAACCCGAATGTTGTTCGGAGTCCCGGATGAGATCCCGGACGCCACGAGGAGTTCCGGAATGGTCCGGAGGTAAAGAATTATATATAGGAAGTGCTATTTCGGGCATCGGGACAAGTTTCGGGGGCACCGGTATTGTACCGGGACCACCGGAAGGGTCTCGGGGGTCCACCGGGTGGGGCCACCTGCCCCGGGGGGCCACATGGGCTGTAGGGGGCGCGCCTTGGCCTGCATGGGCCAAGGGCACCAGCCCCAAGAGGCCCATGCGCCTAGGGTTAAGGAAGGGAAGAGTCCCAAAGGGGGAAGGCACCTCCGAGGTGCCTTGGGGAGGAGTGACTCCTCCCTTGGCCGCCGCCCCCCTAGGAGATTGGATCTCCTAGGGCCGGCGCCCCTCCCCTAGGCTCCCTATATATAGTGGGGGAAGGAGGGCCTCTCAATCCACGCCTTTGGTGCCTCCCTCTCCCTCTCCAACACATCCTCCTCCTCCATGGAGCTTGGCGAAGCCCTGCCGGAGTACTGCAGCTCCATCACCACCACGCCGTCGTGCTGCTGCTGGAGCCATCTTCCTCAACCTCTCCTTCCCCCTTGCTGGATCAAGAAGAAGGAGACGTTACGCTGACCGTACGTGTGTTGAACGCGGAGGTGCCGTCCGTTCGGCGCTAGGATCTCCGGTGATTTGGATCACGTCGAGTACGCCTTCCTCATCCCCGTTCTTTGAACGCTTCCGCGCATGATCTACAAAGGTATGTAGATGCAATCCAATCACTCGTTGCTAGATGAACTCCTAGATGGATCTTGGTGAAATCGTAGGAAAAGTTTTGTTTTCTGCAACGTTCCGCAGCAGTGGCATCATGAGCTAGGTCTATGCGTAGTTCTCTTGCACGAGTAGAACACAATTTGTTGTGGGCGTTGATGTTGTCAACTTTCTTGCCGCTACTAGTCTTGTCTTGCTTCAACGGTATTGTGGGATGAAGCGGCCCGGACCAACCTTACACGTACGCTTACGTGAGACCGGTTCCACCGACTAACATGCACAAGTTGCATAAGGTGGCTGGCGGGTGTCTGTCTCTCCCACTTCAGTTGGAGCAGATTCGATGAAAAGGGTCCTTATGAAGGGTAAATAGAAGTTGACAAATCACGTTGTGGCTTTCACGTAGGTAAGAAAACGTTCTTGCTAGAACCCTACTTCAGCCACGTAAAACTTGCAACAACAATTAGAGGACGTCTAACTTGTTTTTGCAGCAAGTGTTTTGTGATATGATATGGCCAAAGTTGTGATGAATGATGAATGATATATATGTGATGTATGAGATGTTCATGCTATTGTAATAGGAATCACGACTTGCATGTCGATGAGTATGACAACCGGCAGGAGCCATAGGAGTTGTCTTTATTTTTTGTATGACCTGCGTGTCATTGAGAAACGCCATGTAAATTACTTTACTTTATTGCTAAACGCGTTAGCCATAGTAGTAGAAGTAATAGTTGGCGAGCAACTTCATGGAGACACGATGATGGAGATCATGATGATGGAGATCATGGTGTCATGCCGGTGACAAGATGATCCTGGAGCCCCAAGATGGAGATCAAAGGAGCTATGTGATATTGGCCATATCATGTCACTATTATTGTTTGATTGCATGTGATGTTTATCATGTTACTGCATCTTGTTTACTTAGAACGACGGTAGTAAATAAGATGATCCCTCATAATAATTTCAAGAAAGTGTTCCCCCTAACTGTGCACCGTTGCGACAGTTCGTTGTTTCGAAGCACCACGTGATGATTGGGTGTTAGATTCTAACGTTCACATACAACGGGTGTAAGACAGATTTACACATGCAAACACTTAGGTTGACTTGATGAGCCTAGCATGTACAGACATGGCCTCGGAACACAGAAGACCGAAAGGTCGAGCATGAGTCGTATAGAAGATACGATCAACATGAAGATGTTCACCGATGTTGACTAGTCCGTCTCACATGATGATCGGACACGGCCTAGTTAACTCGGATCATGTTATACTTAGATTACTGGAGGGATGTCTATCTAAGTGGGAGTTCATTGAATAATTTGATTATATGAACTTAGTCTAAATTTTTTTACAATATGTCTTGTAGATCAAATGGCCAACATAGTCCTCAACTTCAACGCGTTCCTTGAGAAAACCAAGCTGAAAGACGATGGCAGCAACTACACAGACTGGGTCCGGAACCTGAGGATCATCCTCATAGCTTCCAAGAAAGATTATGTCCTACAAGCACCGCTGGGTGACACACCTGTTCTCCCTGCAGAACAAGACGTTATGAACGCTTGGCAGGCACATACCGATGACTACTCCCTCATTCAGTGCGGCATGCTTTACAGCTTAGAGCCGGGGCTCCAAAAGCGTTTTGAGAGACACGGAGCATATGAGATGTTCGAAGAGCTGAAAATGGTTTTCCAAGCTCATGCCCGGGTCGAGAGATATCATGTCTCTGACAAGTTCTTCAGCTGTAAGATGGAGGAAAACAGTTATGTCAGTGAGCACATACTCACTATGTCTGGGTTTCATAACCGCTTGACTCAGCTGGGAGTTAATCTCCCGGATGACGCGGTCATTGACAGAATCCTTCAGTCGCTTCCACCGAGCTACAAGAGCTTTGTGATGAACTTCAATATGCAGGGGATGGAAAAGACCATTCCTGAAGTATTTGCAATGCTGAAATCAGCAGAGGTAGAAGTCAAAAAGGAACATCAAGTGTTGATGGTGAATAAAACCACTAAGTTCAAGAAAGGCAAGGGAAAGAAAGCTTTCAAGAAGGACGGCAAGGGAGTTGCCACGCCCGGCAAGCAAGCTGCCGGGAAGAAGCCAAAGAATGGACCCAAGCCCGAGACTGAGTGCTTTTATTGCAAGGAAAGTGGTCACTGGAAGCGGAACTGCCCCAAATACTTAGCGGACAAGAAGGCCCGCAAAACGAAAGGTATATGTGATATACATGTAATTGATGTGTACCTTACCAGTACTCGTAGTAGCTCCTGGGTATTTGATACCGGTGCGGTTGCTCACATTTGATACCGGTGCGGTTGCTCACATTTGTAACTCAAAACAGAAGCTGGCGAAGGACGAGGTGACGATGCGCGTTGGGAATGGTTCCAAGGTCAATGTGATCGCCGTCGGCACGCTACCTCTACATTTACCTTTGGGATTAGTTTTAAACCTTAATAATTGTTATTTAGTGCCAGCTTTGAGCATGAACATTGTATCAGGATCTCGTTTAATTCGAGATGGCTACTCATTTAAATCCGAGAATAATGGTTGTTCTATTTATATGAGAGATATGTTTTATGGTCATGCTCCGATGGTGAATGGTTTATTCTTAATGAATCTCGAGCGTAATGCTACACATGTTCATAGTGTGAGTACCAAAAGATGTAAGATTGATAATGATAGTCCCACATACTTGTGGCACTGCCGCCTTGGTCACATAGGTGTCAAACGCATGAAGAAGCTCCATGCTGATGGACTTTTAGAGTCTCTTGATTACGAATCATTTGACATGTGCGAACCATGCCTCATGGGTAAAATGACCAAGACTCCGTTCTCAGGAACAATGGAGCGAGCAACCAACTTATTGGAAATCATACATACTGATGTGTGTGGTCCAATGAGTGTTGAGGCTCGCGGTGGCTATCATTATGTTCTCACCCTCACTGATGACTTGAGTAGATATGGGTATGTCTACTTAATGAAACACAAGTCTGAGACCTTTGAAAAGTTCAAGGAATTTTAGAGTGAGGTTGAGAATCAACGTGACAGGAAAATCAAGTTCCTGCGATCAGATCGTGGAGGAGAATACTTGAATCATGAGTTTGGCACACACTTAAGAAAATGTGGAATAGTTTCACAACTCACGCCGCCTGGAACACCTCAGCATAATGGTGTGTCCGGACGTCGTAATCGCACTCTATTAGATATGGTGCGATCTATGATGTCTCTTACCGATTTACCGCTATCTTTTTGGGGCTATGCTTTAGAGACTACCGCATTCACTTTAAATAGGGCTCCGTCGAAATCCGTTGAGACGACACCGTATGAATTATGGTTTGGGAAGAAACCTAAGCTTCGTTTCTAAAAGTTTGGGGATGCGATGCTTATGTCAAGAAACTTCAACCTGAAAAGCTCGAACCCAAATCGAAAAAATGCGCCTTCATAGGATACCCTAAAGAAACTATTGGCTATACCTTCTACCTCAGATCCGAAGGCAAGATCTTTGTTGCCAAAAATGGATCCTTTCTAGAGAAGGAGTTTCTCTCGAAAAAAGTAAGTGGGAGGAAAGTAGACCTTGATGAAGTATTACCTCTTGAACCGGAAAATGGCGCAACTCAAGAAAATGTTCCTGAGGTGCCTGCACCGACTAGAGAGGAAGTTAATAATGATAATCAAGATACTTCTGATCAAGCTCCTACTGAAATTCAAAGGTCCACAAGGACACGTTCCACACCAGATTGGTACGGCAACCCTGTCTTGGAAATCATGTTGTTAGACAACGGTGAACCTTCAAACTATGAAGAAGCGATGGCGGGCCCGGATTCTGACAAATGGCTAGAAGCCATGAAATCCGAGATAGGATCCATGTATGAAAACGAAGTATGGACTTTGACTGACTTGCCCGTTGAGCGGCGAGCCATAGAAAATAAATGGATCTTTAAGAAGAAGACAGGCGCGGATGGTAATGTGACCATCTATAAAGCTCGGCTTGTCGCTAAGGGTTATCGACAAGTTCAAGGGGTTGACTACGATGAGACTTTCTCACCGGTAGTGAAGCTGAAGTCTGTCCGAATCATGTTAGCAATTGCCGCATTCTATGATTATGAAATATGGCAAATGGACGTCAAAACGGCACTCCTTAGTGGTTTCCTTGGAAGAATTGTATATGATGCAGCCGAAAGGTTTTGTCGATCCTAAGAATGCTGACAAGGTGTGCAAGCTCCAACGCTCGATTTATGGGCCGGTGCAAGCATCTCGGAGTTGGAACATTTGCTTTGATGAGATGATCAAAGCGTTTGGGTTTACACAGACTTATGGAGAAGCCTGTGTTTACAAGAAAGTGAGTGGGAGCTCTGTAGCATTTCTCATATTATATGTAGATGACATACTTTTGATGGGAAATGATATAGAACTCTTGGACAGCATTAAGGCCTACTTGAATAAAAGTTTTTCAATGAAGGACCTTGGAGAAGCTGCTTATATATTAGGCATCAAGATCTACAGAGATAGATCAAGACGCCTCATAGGTCTTTCACAAAGCACATACCTTGATAAGATATTGAAGAAGTTCAATATGGATCAGTCTAAGAAGGGGTTCTTGCCTGTGTTGCAAGGTGTGAAATTGAGCTCAGCTCAATGTCCGACCACGGCAGAAGATATAGAAGAGATGAGTGTCATCCCCTATGCCTCAGCCATAGGTTCTATTATGTATGCCATGCTGTGTACCAGACCTGATGTAAACCTTGCCGTAAGTTTGGTAGGAAGGTACCAAAGTAATCCCGGCAAGGAACACTGGACAGCGGTCAAGAATATCCTGAAGTACCTGCAAAGGACTAAGGAAATGTTTCTCGTTTATGCAGGTGATGAAGAGCTCGTCGTAAAAGGTTACGTCGAAGCTAGCTTCGACACAGATCCGGATGACTCCAAGTCACAAACCGGATACGTGTATATTTTGAATGGTGGGGCAGTAAGCTGGTGCAATTGCAAGCAGAGCGTCGTGGCGGGATCTACATGTGAAGCGGAGTACATGGCAGCCTCGGAGGCAGCGCATGAAGCAATTTGGGTGAAGGAGTTCATCACCGACCTAGGAGTCATACCCAATGCGTCGGGGCCAATCAAACTCTTCTGTGACAACACTGGAGCTATTGCACTTGCCAAGGAGCCCAGGTTTCACAAGAAGACCAGGCACATCAAGCGTCGCTTCAACTCCATTCGTGAAAATGTTCAAGATGGAGACATAGATATTTGTAAAGTACATACGGACCTGAATGTAGCAGATCCATTGACTAAACCTCTCCCTAGAGCAAAACATGATCAACACCAGAATTCCATGGGTGTTCGATTCATCACAATGTAACTAGATTATTGACTCTAGTGCAAGTGGGAGACTGTTGGAAATATGCCCTAGAGGCAATAATAAAAGCATTATTATTATATTTCCTTGTTCATGATAATTGTCTTTATTCATGCTATAATTGTGTTATCCGGAAATCGTAATACATGTATGAATAATAGACACCAACATGTCCCTAGTAAGCCTCTAGTTGACTAGCTCGTTGATCAACAGATAGTCATGGTTTCCTTACTATGGACATTGGATGTCATTGATAACGAGATCACATCATTAGGAGAATGATGTGATGGACAAGACCCAATCCTAAACATAGCACAAGATCGTATAGTTCGTTTGCTAGAGTTTTCCAATGTCAAGTATCTTTTCCTTAGACCATGAGATCGTGTAACTCCCGGATACCGTAGGAGTGCTTTGGGTGTACCAAACGTCACAACGTAACTGGGTGACTAGAAAGGTATACTAAGGATATCTCCGAAAGTGTCTGTTGGGTTGACACGGATCAAGACTGGGATTTGTCACTCCGTATGACGGAGAGGTATCACTGGGCCCACTCGGTAATGCATCATCATAATGAGCTCAAAGTGACCAAGTGTCTGGTCACGGGATCATGCATTACGGTACGAGTAAAGTGACTTGCCGGTAACGAGATTGAATGAGGTATTGGGATACCCATGATCGAATCTCGGGCAAGTAACATACCGATTGACGAAGGGAATTGTATACGGGGTTGCTTGAATCCTCGACATCGTGGTTCATCCGATGAGATCATCGAGGAACATGTGGGAGCCAACATGGGTATCCAGATCCCGCTGTTGGTTATTGACCGGAGAGCGATCTCGGCCATGTCTACATGTCTCCCGAACTCGTAGGGTCTACACACTTAAGGTTCGGTGACGCTAGGGTTGTAGGGATATGTATATGCAGTAACCCGAATGTTGTTCGGAGTCCCGGATGAGATATCGGACGTCACGAGGAGTTCCAGAATGGTCCGGAGGTAAAGAATTATATATAGGAAGTGCTATTTCGGGCATCGGGACAAGTTTCGGGGGCACCGGTATTGTACCGGGACCACCAGAAGGGTCCCGGGGGTCCACCGGGTGGGCCCACCTGCCCCGGGGGCCACAAGGGCTGTAGGGGGTGCGCCTTGGCCTACATGGGCCAAGGGCACCGGCCCCAAGAAGCCCATGCGCCTAGGGTTAAGGAAGGGAAGAGTCCCAAAGGGGGAAGGCACCTCCGAGGTGCCTTGGGGAGGAGGGACTCCTCCCTTGGCCGCCGCCCCACTAGGAGATTGGATCTGCTAGGGCCGGCGCCCCTCCCCTAGGCTCCCTATATATAGTGGGGGAAGGAGGGCCTCTCAATCCACGCCTTTGGTGCCTCCCTCTCCCTCTCCAACACACCCTCCTCCTCCATAGAGCTTGGCGAAGCCCTGCCGGAGTAATGCAGCTCCATCACCACCACGCCGTCGTGCTGCTGCTGGAGCCATCTTCCTCAACCTCTCCTTCCCCCTTGCTGGATCAAGAATAAGGAGACGTTACGCTGACCGTACGTGTGTTGAACGCGGAGGTGCCGTCCGTTTGGCGTTAGGATCTCCGGTGATTTGGATCACGTCGAGTACGCCTTCCTCATCCCCGTTCTTTGAACGCTTCCGCGCGTGATCTACAAAGGTATGTCGATGCAATCCAATCACTCGTTGCTAGATGAACTCCTAGATGGATCTTGGTGAAATCGTAGGAAAATTTTTGTTTTCTGCAACGTTCCCCAACACCGACTCCCAAGGAACCTATGCTCCTGTACATCGCCGCCACCAGCCGAGTAGTCAGCACAGTCATTGTAGTAGAGCGCAAGGAGGAAGGCAAGGCGCTACCTGTCCAGAGACCAGTATATTACTTGAGCGAGGTACTGTCGACATCCAAGCAGAACTACCCCCACTACCAGAAGATGTGCTATGGCTTACACTTTGCCGCCAAGAAATTGAAGCCTTACTTCCAAGAGCATCCAATCACGGTGGTCTGCACGGCCCTGCTTGCCGAGATCATCGGTAGCCGAGATGCCTCTGGTCGAGTGGCCAAGTGGACCATAGAGCTGGCTGCTTACACCATCTACTACCAGCCCCGCAACGCTATCAAGTCACAAGCACTGGCCGACTTCCTCGTCGACTGGGCCGAGACCCAGTACCTGCCTCCAGCGCCTGACTCCACCCATTGGCGGATGCACTTCGACGGCTCCAAGATGTGCACCGGCTTGGGAGCCGGCGTCGTCCTCACCTCTCCCAAAGGCGACAAGCTCAAATATGCACTGCAAATCCATTTTGCCGCCTCCAACAACATGGCCGAGTACGAGGCGCTTATTCACGGGCTCCGGCTTGCCAAAGAACTTGGCATCCGCCGGATCCTGTGTTATGGCGACTCGGACTTAGTGGTCCAGCAGTGGTCCGGTGACTGGGACGCGAACGACGAAAACATGGCGAACTACCGTTTCCTCGTGCAGTAGCTCAACGGGTATTTCGAGGGGTGCGAGTTCCTCCACGTACCAAGAAACGACAACGACCAAGCAGACGCCTTGGCATGAATCGGCTCTACCCGCCAAGCAATACCATCTAGCGTCGCCCTTCAACGCCTCCTCAAGCCATCCATCAAGCCTTCACCAGAATCAGACGCCATCTTTGTGCCGGCTCCTCCCGAAGACGGCGGATCCGACTCCAGAGTCCCGGCAGTTGGGACGGGGACTTTGGCGGGCGACTCCAAAGCTGCCACAGTCGAGCCCGGCCCGGGGACTGCGGTGACGGACTCAAAGATTCCAGAACTCGGCCCAAGGACTGAGCCAGTCGGCCTGGGGACTTCATCAGCCCAGCAAGCGGCTATTGACTCCAGCCCGCCGCCTCCCAGCCCAGCCGCCCTCGTCCAAGTCGCAGTTCTGGTAGTCGAAGAAATAGCAGCACCCTCATGGGCCCAGCCCATCCTCAAATTCCTGGTGAACAAAGAGCTACCAACTGATGAGACCTCAGCTCGGCAAGTACAACGCCGGGCGGCAGCCTATACCATAATCAACAGAGAGCTGGTCAGGCGCAGCGTCACTGGTGTCTACCAGCACTACGTAGAGCCAGAGCAAGGCCAGGCGATCCTCAAAGACATCCATCAAGGCGAATGTGGCCACCATGCGGCTTCAAGAGCACTCATCGTCAAAGCTTTTCGGCACAGTTTCTTTTGGCCGACTGCCTTGGAAGAGGCCAAGGAGTTGGTCCAAAAATGCAAAGGGTGCCAGAAGTTCAGCCCCAAGCCGCACCAGCCGGCTTCCACGCTCAAGACCATCCCCATTGCTTGGCCTTTCGCAGTTTGGGGTCTAGACATGGTGGGACCATTCAAAACAGCATGAGCTGGTCTAACTCACCTACTTGTCGCAGTGGACAAGTTCACCAAGTGGGTGGAAGTGAAGCCAATTAAGAAACTGAATGGTCCGACTGCCGTGACCTTCATCACCGATATCACAATTCGGTACGGCATACCACACAACATCATCACTGACAATGGCACAAATTTTGCCAAAGGCGCCTTGGCCCGTTTCTGCACAACACAGGGCATCCGACTGGACCTAGCGTCCGTCGCCCACCCGCAGTCAAACGGCCAAGTGGAGCGAGTAAACGGCCTCATCCTGTCCGGCATCAAGCCTAGGTTGATCGAGCCTCTGGAGCGCTCGGCTGGCTGCTGGCTCAACGAGCTACCAGCCATCCTCTGGAGTCTACGCATGACTCCGAACAAGTCAACCGGCTTCACGCCCTTCTTCCTTGTCTACGGTGCCGAAGCCGTCATCCCAACGGACATAGAGTTCGACTCCCCACGAGTCACCATGTACACCGAGGAGGAAGCAGAAGAAGCATGACAAGACGGTGTTGATCTGCTGGAAGATGGCCGGCTGCTAGCACTCAGCCGGTCCAGCATCTACCAGCAGAGCCTGCGCCGATACCACAACAGGAAGGTCAGGCCAAGATCTTTCCAAGAAGGTGACCTTGTACTCCGGCTGATCCAGCGAACAGCCAGCCAGCACATGCTGTCGCCGCCTTGGGAAGGCCCTTTCATCATCAACAAAGTACTAGGCAATGACTCCTACTACCTGATCGACGCTCAGAAGCCCCGAGCACGCAAGAGGGACGACTCCGGCAAGGAGACAGAGCGTCCATGGAATGCAAATCTTCTCCGGAGATTTTATAGTTGATGCAGTATGTACCACGCTACCTTTTTGTATTAAAGTACCAAGACTCCGGGCCCCACGAGACGAGCTCGGGGACTGCCCTCTTGTGTCTGTACGATAAAAATTATGCCTACAAGTATGTTACTCTTCGTCATGCCGCTTGGCACCGGGCTCGACAAGTCGGCCCAGGGACTTGCCGCCTTGCACTATGAAATGCTTCCTGCAGTCGGACAAGTAGTGTGTAAACGCCTAAGCCGTCTCCTGCCAGAAGCCGCAGCTCACAGAGCGACTGTACAGTGGGCAGCAGTAAGGTAGAATGGGCATTCGCATGAAAAATGGCTAAGGACCCAAAGCATAAAACTTAACTCAAGACGGCTTCCAAGCCTTTTTCACAAAACTGACTCTCGGACAGTCGGATTGTCGTTTTTTATCCAACTTGCTCAAAGAATCTTGAAATCGGCTAAGTACTTGCTTTCCCAAAGTAGCCTAGCACTTGATCCAGCGACAGTCTACAGATCGGCTGTCCAATTGGCAAGGCAGGCAACTAGGGGAAAGCGGCAAAGGAAAACAGCCAAAAGAACAATGAGCAAGAAAAGATAGACATATATATATATAACACAGGCCCTTGGCCGAATTGTCAAGCAAAGGTTCAAAATACACCCCGCGGGTGGAATTGTGCGAATTAACAAGTTCTTCAAAAGACTACTAAAGCAGATAAAACAAAAGACACAGCGGCAGCTTAGGAGGTGGCAGACGGAGTCGGGGGGGGGGGGGGCGGAGGAGGCGCCAGCGTTAGTCGTCGGGGCGGTCGGCCGGCTAGTCTCGGCTTGATCGCCTCTGGCAGCAGTCGGATCGGTCGCACGCGGCTCGTTCCTGGAGGCGCGGTCGGGCTGAGGCTGGCCGTCTGCTCCGTCTTCCGGTGCCTTCGCCTCGCCCTCATCCTCCGCCTCGTCCTCCTCCTCGACGTTGGAGCCGATCACCTCTGCCGAGTCATCGCCGTAGTCTGGGTTCATCCCAAACCACTCCGCCGGGACCTCCTCGCCGTCTTCAGACCGCTCGGGGACAAAGATGCTCGTATCAGTGTACTCGGCGATCGCCGCAGCACGCTTGACGAGGGCGTCTTCCGTAGCCGCCAGCTCCGGCTGGGCCTCCAACCGAAGCGTGGCCAGCCGGTCTAGATCCAGTCCTGGGTACCACGCCTTGATGAACTCCAAGGCCCGGCGCGCTCCAGTCCGGGCCGAAGAGCCCTTCCAGGCCTCGAGGCGACCAACCGCGACCTCCAACTAGTTGGCCATCAGGCTGGGGGTGCGCGGAGCCTGCATATCCGGACAAAGGGCGGAGATCGCCTGGGCACCGACGCGCTGAAGTCGGCGCAGCATCCGGTGAGCCGGACGGAGGCGAGCCTCGATACTCAAGATGTGCTCATCAAGAGTTTGGGGGCATTGGCGGCGATCTCTGCGCCCTCCGCCCTCCGACTTACACGATCGGCCTTGATGGCTTGGATAGCGGCCTGAGACTTCCCAGGGAAGAAGTTTGCAAAAGACACGAAGAAACAAAAAAGCGAGTCAAAAACCAGGAGTCGGCACGACCTAGGTCGGCGGCTCAAAGAAAGAAAACAAAGAGACTCACCATCAACGATGTCTTCGATCTCGTGGAAGCCGGAGGACAGCAATGACTCCTTGTCAGACCAGGAAGAGCGCTCGCTCGTGAACTCGGCCAGGAGGGCGGCCTCTGTCTCCTCCGCCTCCCTCTGCGACTCCGCGAGCAGCCCCTTCTGCTCTGCCAACTGAGTGGTCAGCAGATCGCGCTCCGCGGTGAGCTTGTTGCACTCCTCCCCTTTGGCGAGCAGGGCGGAGTTGGCTTCGCTCAGCTGCTGTTGAAGAGCAGCATTGGCCTCTAAAGGAAAGAAAGAAAGACAGCAATCATCAATAAAGTAGGTCGCCGGGGAGATCCAGCCAGACTGCTCAGCAGTCGGCTCGAATCTCGGGGACTATAGCCCGCGGGTGCGCTAGCGCGCCCCCGCAGAGAAGAGAAAAGGGAGAAGGACTTACTCTGGCTCTCCGCCAAGTCGGCGGTCCGCTTGCCCAACTCTTCAACATTACGGTTGAAGGCGGTGACGCGAAGGTTGTGGTAGTCTTGCAACAAGCATTTCAGAAAAAGTTAGTACCCAGAAGTTCATCAAATTGGAGTTCTGGGCCGCCTGCTCAACAGCTGACCCGGAACTCGGGGACTACACCCAGTGGGTGCGCTGGCGCGCCCCCACAGAGAGGAACAAGAAAAATAAAGGCCCAAAGAAAATACATACCCGGACGGCCGCCCGCGACGCCAGGAACGCCTTGGTGCAGCTCTGGAGGGCGTCGCCCTCAGCGCGGAGCTTCGCCTGGACGTCCAGGAGCGCTCGGTTCAGCGGCCCTGTGCCGCCTCCCCGCACCCACCCAACAGGTGCGGCGCTCGTCGCCTCGGCGTCTGGAGCCGCCGAGCTGGCGGTGCCGGCTTCCAGGGGGCGGGGTGCTGAAGTCGCCTTCTCCAGACGACGGCGCACTGGCGAGATGACCTGGAGGAGTAGCCTCGCCACGGCCTCTTCTTCGGTCGGCGGAACTTGAGGGTCCGCTGGCTGATCGCCTTGCACGCCTTCAGACGGCAGCGGAGGCGGCGGCGGAACGTTCGCGCCCGGAGTAGAGGGCTCGCCGCCTTCCCTCTCCTCGATGAGGTTCTCCCTGCCGGCTCCTCCAGTCTGCCTCGTGAACTCTGGCGGCGGCGGCACAGAGTTCAGCGGGGTAACAAGCAAGGCCGCCTGGCGGCATGCAGCTTCCTCAGCCTGCTGCTTCGCCGCGGTGGCGGCTTCGGCCTCCGCTAGTTTTTTCTTGGCGGAGGCCTCTCCCCTGTCGGCCTCCGCCTTCTCCAGGCAGAGGGCCTCTTCTTTATTGCGCTTTTCCTGCGCATTCCACTCCGTCGCCTCCCGAAGGTCAGCAGCAGGGTCTATCTGCCGAGTGGTGGCGGGCGTCTCTGCTGACCCCATGACGGAGGCGGCGGCGACCCGCTCAAGAGAGAGGGGAGCCCTGAAGAAAGAAGGGCGAGCAGAGACTCAGACAAAACACAAAGAAACAATAAACTTTGAAGTTAGAATACTTACGTAGAGACCAACGACGGCTTCTTCACTTCCTTACGGAAGCGGATGGCCTTCGCGGCTGCCTCGTCTCGCCGGGTTGCCGCAGCCGAGCCCTTGGGCTTCTTCGGCCGGCTGCCAAACAAAGTCGGCGCAGCCCGGCGCTTCTTCCCACCGCCTGGAGCGCCCGACGCGGCAGAAGAGCCCGCGCCCGGCTGGCTGGCTCCTGGCTGGCTCCTGGCCGATGGTGAGGGGCGACTCCTGCCTCAGCGTCGTCTTCATGCCAGTCGGCAAAGGTAGCCGAGGGACTGAAGTCGCCTGTCGTCCCTCCTCCTCCCTCAGCGTCGTCTTCCAGAGCCACCGCCCCCAGATCGGGGTCATCGACATCGCTCTCCGCCCGATCGGCGGTGAACTCACTGGCCGGCCCCGAGGTGCCGGCTGGTGGGTGAAGAAGGGGATTCTAACCGAAAAGCAGACTGATTAGAACAAGACTCGGCAAGAAGAAGACAATCTAAAGAAAAGAAAGGCGACTCACCACGGGCGGGGGGTTGGCGCGGGAGTATGGCTCCTTGCCGAATCGCCAGTCCTCCGGGAGCCTGCTGTCCGAGAGGTAGTTCACCATCAGGGCCACCTCTTCGTGAGGCATGTCCTTGGTGCACATCCGACTCGGGTCGCGGCCCCCGCTCATCTGGCATATCAGGTGAGGGCGGCCTTGGAGTGGAAGAACTCGGCGCGAGATGAAGGCGGCCAGCAGGTCCGGGCCAGTCAGACCCTCCGACTGCGTCAGCACTCGGAGTCGCGTCATGGCGCCGGCTCCCGCAGGCGTCAGCGACCTGCCCCGGTACGACCAGTTGGGCAGTCTGCCAGCCGGTGGGCCGGCTTCGAAAGCCGGCAGATTAACCCAATCGCCCCTCGTGGCGACGTTCCTGACGTAGAAGTAGGACCATTGCCACATCTTCACCGACTTCAGTAGCGAGATGGAGGGGAAGTGGTTGTCGGCTCCGGTCCTTCGCACGGCGATGAAGGCGCCGCACTGAGCCAGCATGCCAGCGGCCTGGGTGCCGAGCTTGGAGAAGAAGAAGTCCCCCCAGAGCTCAAGGGTGGGGAGGACTCCCAGGAAGCCCTCGCACAGAGCCACGAAGGCGGACAGCAGCACCACTATGTTGGGGGTGAGGTGGTGCGGCTGGAGTCCGTAAAACTCCATGAACGATCGGAAGAAGCTGCTCGCCGGCAGCCCCAGCCATGCAGGCAGTGCGAGCGGAAGATGACCCGCTCGCCCTCCCGCGGGGCAGGAGAAATCTCCCCCTCCGGCGCGAGACGCACCTGCACGCGATCCTCGCCGGGAAGCCGACGGGTCCGGCGGAGGAATTCGATATGGTCTTCGTGGACCTCGGAGCCGTCCCAGGTGCCGGAGCGCACTGGGGGAGGCGCGGCAGCGGAGGAAGAGCTCATCGCGAAGCTGTCACCGCGGCGTTCGCCGGAGCTTGGGCGTGCGGCAAGGCGAAGAAGAGAAGAGGAAGCAGGAGAGCGAGGAGCTGCGAGGAGGAAGAAGCGAGGGGTAGTGGGAAGGAGGGGCGCGCGTGACCCCTTCTTCCCCCTACTTATAGTCCTATGGGCTGCGAAGCCGAGGGGGCGGACGTGGGGATTTACTACGCCCGCAGCCCCACGACCCCCACGATCCACGTAAAGTTACTGCGCGCGGTAATTTCACGGGAATCCCAACCGCCCGCCAGGGCCGCAGCGGATCCGCTCGGGCGCCGAGGCGTGGTAGTGGCGGGCCCCGCCTATGGGCCTATCCCGTCGCGCGCGTGCGATGGCAGAACGGCCTGGCCACGTGCCCTCGTCTGACTGGCCCGGAACGGGCGGCGGCCTGGAAGCTTAGCTAGCACGCCACTTGAAATCCCGCCGCGACGTTCGAACTACTGAGCAAGTCAGAATTGAGTGAGTCCGAGTTGGGCGAGTCCGACTCCTTCTAGTCAGCCCGGCGGAAGTCAATCAAGATCATGTGTCGCACCCGGAAAGAGGATTCTCGGCCGATCATCCGTGGCGCCTCACCAGCTTCGGGGACTACTGTCGGAGTAATGGGCCATGGGTAGGCCAACTCGAGCCCCATGACCTTTCAAGACAACGGGGCAGGCTGCGCCCCACAAGACCACAGGGCAAAGAGCCGCCTCCTGGGGAGTCTACGGCAAGGCGGTCGACAGCCCGCTCATGGCCGAGTCCCAGGGACGACTTCTAGAGAAGCCGGCTTTGGGGAGTCGGCCGGCGACTCCAACAAACCGTGACCTCATTGAGGGGGATGGGGCAGGGGCGTGGCTACAATGAAGCCCACTCCCCGCCCCTTACCAAGGGCAGGCATGGCTACAGCATGCCATACTTGGGAAGATCTCCCCGCGACGTGACACTGTTGCCTAGCCGGCCCTGACGTCAGCACCACTGTACCTGGTCCTGCACCCACGACGGCTTGTCTATACGGCCTGGAGGCAGCAGGGCCCACCAGCCAGCAAGACCTTGGGAGACGGCGGGAGCACCGCCAGTCGGACCAAACGGGAGTCGGCCCGGGGGAGTCGGCCGAGCCCTCCCCCGGGGCCCACGCGCCATTAATCGAGAAGAGATGGGGAGTGGCCACAGTGATCGCCCGCCAGGCGGCGGGGCTGTTGCCATGACCCCATGACCAAGCTTGCATCATCAGGAGCACGGCTATAGTAATCAGCAGCCGGCAACACCAGCCCGCGGCGGACGCGGCCTGTCGGCTCCGTACCAGACCAGTCGGCGGGGCCCACCAGTTGGTGGGCCCTAGCAGTCGGCGGAGAAGTCGGAGGTCGGAGACACTGATTGCTGGGCCCGCGCCTAGTCACATTACCATTATACCCCTGGGGGTAGGCCTATATAAACCACCGAGGGGACCCATGCAAAGGGTTGGATCCCAGTAGTTCTATACCTCACCAGATAGAGGGAGAGAGCTAGCCTTGCCCTCTCCTACCACCATACACAGCTCAAGGAGCAACTGTGTAAACCCTTGACTATAGTGATCATGCGGAGACCCCGCAGAGCAGCAGTAGGGGTATTATCTCCCCGGAGAGCCCCGAAGCTAGGTAAGATTCGCCGGCGTGCATGTCTTCGCCTCATCCCCTTTCCAGGCACCGGCGACGTTCTACTCGCCCCCACCATGATAAGCCATCCATTGGCATATGTCGCACCAAACCCCCGACAACGTCGGTGTTTAGCCGCCGGTGGCTGCAGACGCGGCGGAGGGCGCGTGATTTGCACTCTGGCGACCAGAATGACGGCGGAGGCCATCTATGTGAAGCTGGGGAGCTGCCGCATCCAGTGGTGCAAATTGCTGGACATGGGGACGCCGTAAACGACGCCGGCGAGCTCGACAGCAGTGGCCAGAGTTCAGCTGTGCACGGGAAAGCGGCTGCAGCGAGCAAACACACGAACTAAAGCGCGGGCAAGGCACTACGCGATGCGGTGGCGTCGTTTGGCACGTTGGCGCGACCAAATGGGCATCGGAGCGGCGCCAGCGACGAGCCCGAGCGGCGTTGAGCTCGGTCAGCAAGGAGTCGGCGGTTTGGGCTTGAAATAATGGCAGGGAGGAGGGGGATTCGGAGCAGGAGCTCACTGGGGTCAAGTAGAGCAGCTCAGTGGGCTCGGGGACGGGTTGGTGACGGCGTGCGGTCGCTGGCGATTTCGGCGGACCGAGGTTGAAGGAGATGGCGTGGCCAGCATTTTAGGGCATCCGGCGTCACGCGGCTCGGTGAGGAGGAAGAGGGGGTCGGGGCGGAGCACGGGGACACGTCGGAGAGGTGTGGGGGAGGCGGTGGCTGCTTCTACGGCGAGCGCCGGCGACAAGCGTACTCGGGTGCGTGCGAGAGAGAGAACAGAGGAGGGGGATGAGCTCGAGGGAGTGAGCGAGAGGGGCCAGGGGGTGCGTGGCGACGTCCTGGGCGTTGGGGCAGCGACGGGAAGCAGGACGTGGCCAGGCGCATGGGCGGGCACGTCGGGCACACGCCCTCCTGCCTACTGGCAGGAGGTTGAAGTCGGTGGCGGCTGTGGTGGTGGGCTGGGCTGACTTTGCCCAGCTGGGCTGCTACAGTGGTGGGCCGGCCTCTCTGGTGGGCTACACAGGTGAGGCCAGGTCAGCTCTCTCTGTCTTTCTATTTCTCTTACTATTTTCTATTTTTATTCCTCTGTTTTGATTTAGTTTCTAAACCAAATCATTTTTGTAGCTTTTGAAAATTATCATGTGGCCTGATACAACATATTCAGAGCCACTCACAAGTTTTCAGAATTGTGGGAGTTATAGAAGTATTTATAGGAATTTATATCTACACAGGTGAGGCCAGGTCAGCTCTCTCTGTCTTTCTATTTCTCTTACTATTTTCTATTTTTATTCCTCTGTTTTGATTTAGTTTCTAAACCAAATCATTTTTGTAGCTTCTGAAAATTATCATGTGGCCTGATACAACATATTCAGAGCCACTCACAAGTTTTCAGAATTGTGGGAGTTATAGAAGTATTTATAGGAATTTATATCTCCATTTCAAATAAGTATTGACTTAATTCAAAGACCCAAATAAATATTTCTGTGATTCCAAAAATATTGGTTTGAATTTTACCTCTTGCCAATATTTTCAGAAATGAACAGGAACATTTTCTTGGGTTTATTTGAAGCAATTATTTAATGTTGATCATTTTTAGAAATGATTTCTGAGGCTTTCCACTTTCCCCAATTCAACTTTCATAATTTTAAACATGATGCAAGAAGATTGATGCAAGGACAAGCAGTGACTAGCTAGGGATGTGACATCAAGGCTCGCCTGATAAAATGCCCCATCATCGAACTCTATGTATATATCCAGATCCTCGCAGAAGCTAGGGTCTTCGTCACGGTTGTGATCCTCTGGCTGTGGGGCAGGACAGTGAACGTCCATGATCATCTTCCTCCATGATTGTTTTATGACAATAAAGAGCAACTTAATTAGCATGCCGTAACCGCAATAAAGCAGGACTGGTAGTCGAAGTCTTACCCATTCAATGGGGTTGTACATGGAATAACCTTCCTGGCAGTTTAAGAGGAGGAAGTCTTCCTTTTCACCCTTATACAGATCGGCCAAGATCATGGCTAGTTCGGCCGGGGGATCTGGACCCTTGCGTTTGTAGCGGGATGCATCGTCTTCTCCGTTGTAGCACCATAAGGGAGTTACTATGGACTGGAGAGGCTAGACGCATCTTTTTATTGCAATGGTCATAACTTTGATTATCGAGAGCTCGGTATGGGCTAATAATCTGACCTTGCTGACAAACCTTTTTATTTCCGCACTGTCTTCCTCGTTGGGACTCCGGGGACGCCAGTAGAGGCGTTTCTTTAGAGGAGCACTGGAAAATTCAGGGAGGCCACGCCGAACTGGGTCTGGCAGTGGGACGTCATCCATATAAAAGCACTCCAAAGACCACTGTGGATATATCTCTTTGGGAGTTCCAACAGGGTAGCCTGATCCGGCTATATGCCATACTTCGGCGCTGCCCACTTCATATATATAACCTCCTCGATGGCGGGGGCGGAGGCAAAAGAACTTTCTCCATAGTTTGAAATGAGCCTCGCAGCCGAGGAACAGTTCACAAAGGGCAACGAAACATGAGATGTGCAGAATCGAACCTGGGGTGAGGTTGTGCAGCTGGATGCCGTAAAATTCCAATAGACCCCTAAGAAAGGGATGGATCGGAAATCCTAAGCTCCATAAAAGGAATGGAATGAAGCACACCCTCTCCTCGTTCTTGGGGTTGGGGAAATTTTTAGCCAGCACGTCGTTGCCAATCGAGGCTGTTGGGGATATAACTATTAGGTATGACCCGCCTAGGAGGGGCCCGATAATCCCTATGACGATTCATCACAATGAAGCCCAAGATCATATGGCGGTTCATAGGTAGGCTTAGTAGAGGGCCCAGACCCGAAGGCGGCTTAAGGTCCATAGATATAAACCGCCATGTATGTAAAGCTTGTATTGTAAGGTATGTAAGAAAGGTCACCGAGCCGGATACGTTCTATGAGCCGGCCGGGACTCTAAGGTCTGCGGGGCGTCCACTCATGTATATAAGGGGATGACCTAGCGGCGGCTTTGGACAAGAAACAACAGATCGAGAGCCAGGTCAAGCGTATTCGCTCCCCGCTCATCGAAATCCTGCCAATACCAACTACAAACTGCACTAGGCTTTTACCTTCATTGTAAGGGGTCAAACCAGTATAAACTCCTCGTGTCCTCTGTCCTGATTAAGTATAAACTCCTCGTGTCCTCTGTCCTGATTAACCCCTTTAAGCTAACATCAACACGATGGCTCCACGACGAAACCCTGGCAATACCAACTACAAATTGGACTAGGCTTTTACCTTCATCGTAAGGGGCCGAACCAGTATAAACTCCTCGTGTCCTTTGTCCTGATTAGTCATGGAGCCATCGCGTTGAGGTTAGCTTAAAGGGGTTAAGTCGTGGAGCCAT
This sequence comes from Triticum urartu, assembly GCF_003073215.2. NCBI lineage: Eukaryota > Viridiplantae > Streptophyta > Magnoliopsida > Poales > Poaceae > Triticum > Triticum urartu. The sequence goes on from NC_053026.1 coordinate 234,864,262, forward strand.
CACGTTGAGGTCAGCTTAAAGGGGTTAATCAGGACAGAGGACACGAGGAGTTTATACTAACCTCAACGCGATGGCTCCACGACTAGTCATGGAGCCATCGCGTTGAGGTTAGCTTAAAGGGGTTAATCAGGACAGAGGACACGAGGAGTTTATACTAGCCTTAGATACATGGGTTGACGCCCCGCGGCCCTTAGAGTCCCGGCCGGCTTATACAACGTATCCGGCTCGATGACCTTTCTTACATACCTTACAATACAAGCTTTACATACATGGCGGTTTATATCTATGGGGCTTAGGCCACCTCTGGTCTGGGCCCTCTACTAAGCCTACCTATGAACCGCCATATGATCTTGGGCTTCATTGTGATGAATTGTCATAGCGATTACCCGGCCCTCCTGGGTGGGTCACACGTAATAGTTATATCCCCAACATTGGGCCCAAGGTTGATTTGAACTTATTTGCCTCTCCACAACTTCCTGTTTGGTAGAGTGTCTCGCCAATACAGTTGGATTCCATGGTTCAGTGAATCTGGTGCCAGTGATTACAACATCATCGCCGCAAGTCTCTGGCGGGTTAGCTGAGCTTGCCGGTTCAACAATTGATGGATTAAGAATGGTTTAGTCAATAGACGATTTAGGTAGATCCGGTCGAGCATTGACAGTAGGGTCTTCCGTGCTTCAGAGTGTTCCGGTACAAGGGTTGGCTGCTCCGGTTCAGCAGTTTTCGGATCCTCGGCCGGCTTTGTCACCTTGACGTTTTTGGACTTTTCTTGACCGCTAAAAAGAATTTGGACAAGTCAGTATAATGATGCGTATATAAAGGTACAGAATAAGGGTAGTTATCTTTACCAGGGGGCGGTCTTGAAAGCCGGCAATTGAGTTTGTGATGAATCAACAGAGGAGGAACGAGAAATCTCCTGCAAGGATGGAATCAAAATTGCGTGATTAATAAAGGTAACTCGTTGGTAAATACAAGGGTTCAGATTAAAAAGGAACCTTATTTTGGCGTTTCCGAGGGGTATTCGGTAAGCCGGAGGGTAAATCGTCATCTCCACTGGTCCGGGTCTGGCGGGGGCTGTCATGTTGCTGTCGTTTCAAAAGAAAATGAGGATCTAAATAAGCCAAGGGGTGTGAAAACCTTACTTTCCAGGTTACCCGCCGAAGTTTTTGCCTTGGTAAAGGTTCTGAGTCAGAGGAAGTAATAGTTACCTCTTCTTCAACTGCTTGGCTGGTCCCCGTGTCATCCTGGCAATAGTCAGTGTCAATAAGATTGTTAAAAAACGGGCCAAGAGAGTCAAGGGCTACCTCCGACTCAGAGGTGTCATCCAGCTTGAGTAAATCAAAGGAAATTGTTTTCTTCTTAGACTTTCTGACGGTCTTCTTTGTGGCTCTCGCAGCAGCTCTATCCTTTTTAGCAACCTCATGATCATATTTGGCTTTCCAGAAGTCAGATTTGGCCTGTGAAAGGATAATATGTTGAAGTTCATGCGATGTTTAGACTGCTGAAGGAAAAAAGAAGTCAACAAGATTTACCTCTGGTGTCGGGTTAAGCTTGCAGAAAGGATTCACACCCACTAGGTTGCGGTCTTCATATTTGCTATTGACAAGTGTGGTTGCCATTTCAACGATGGCCTCTTCGGTCAGACGTGGGGAGCTATGACGTAAGGGATCATCAGTTCCTCCGGTGTATGAATACATTAAGCCGGGCGGCTGCTTAAAGGTATGGTCCACCATGTAACCCAGCAGCGGATAAAGTCGATTCTGGTTAAGCCATTTCCTAGCAAGGCTTGAACTCTTTGGATTGTAGGGACAAGTTTCTTGTGTTCGGCAGGGGTAAGCTTATTAGGGAGTTTGTATTTGGCGTCAAGACGATCAGCATGATAACCTGGTATTGGATTTTCATTAGGCGGCAAGGTATCTTTGCAGTAGAACCATGTTTGATTCCAGTCCTTGCGATGGCTTGGCAGGACTACTAGAGGGAAAATGGCATCCCGTCTGCGTTGAATTGTAATCTTGCCAAGTTCCAAGCTGGGACCATTGGTGTACTCGTTCTGGCGGTTTAGGTAGAAGTATTCTCTGAAGAGTTGAATAGTAGGCTCTTCTTAAAGGTAAACTTCACAGAAAACTTGGAAGTTAGAGATGTTTGATACGGAATTGGGTCCGATATCTTGCATATGAAGTTTGAATAAGTGCAGAACATCTCTAAAGAATTTTGAGCCAGGCGGAGAGAAGCCCCGGTTCATACGATCAGTGAAGACGATAATTTCACCGTCCTTCGGCTGAGGTCTCTCTTTAGTCGGATCAGGAGCACGATAAGACATGACAGTTTTCTCTGGTAAGTATCCAACCGTGACGAAATCTTTCAAAGTGCTCTCGGTGACTGTGGAAGGGACCCAGTTGCAATTGTCATCGTCTTCGGCGGCATGGTGAAAGGACAATCTAAAAAGAAAATAGTTTGCTGGCTCAAGTTAGTTGGTGGGATTGCAAGTTAGCAATTACATTGCATGTTTATAATGGCGACTTAAGCAAGGGCAAATGATATATGAAGAAAAGATAAGCCGACGGGGTAAGCCGCCATGACTAAGATATTCAAGAGTTGCTGAAAGCAAAATTGACTAAGTACTGGGACAAACCAGTTCCGCGGATAAGAGGTTACAAATTTGTATCTACCGTTGTTTAGAAAAAAGGGATAAATTCATCTACGAAAGGTGACAGTGGAAAAACAGAGGAGATCTGTCGCGGTGGGAATATAATCTAGTATTAAAACAAGTACTAAAACTACTACCGCGCGATTCCTATAGTTTTTGGATCTAAGCATGGATGTAAACAAAGAAAATGAAGAATGGTGACGAATGCGGATGAACATCGAAGAACACCGACAAACCCTAATGGCAGATTTGTGACGAAGAAAGGAAGGCTTATTGGTGCTGTTAGAACGGCGGAGTGGCGCCGCAGTTCTCTGGTCTACTCAGGGTGATGCAGCGGTCGGAGTCAAGGACGAGGATGGAGGTCGACGGCGGCAAGGTTCGTGTGGGACGATGCGTTGTGAGGAGGAAGGAAGGAGAAGGATAAGAATGAGAGATGACCCTATGGTCCTATTTATAAGGAGACAGGAAAAAAGGCAGGCGCGAAAGACGACGGAGCCGAATGATGGTTATCCAGCTAATTGGACGCCTCGATTTTCAGGAAGACATTAAGATAAAGATCCGTTAAAGATGACATCATGGTGAGTCTCCGAAATTCTTGGAGATGGGGTCATGGCGGGTTACAAGGTTTTTTGCAGCGGATATAGAAGGATTTTTCTAAGTCTTGGAGATTGACATGAACAAGTTCAAATCAACCAGGGGCCTAATGTTGGGGATATAACTATTAGGTATGACCCGCCCAGGAGGGGCCGGGTCATCCCTATGACGATTCAGCACTGTGAAGCCCAAGATCATATGGCGGTTCATAGGTAGGCTTAGTAGAGGGCCCAGACCCGAAGGCGGCTTAAGCCCCATAGATATAAACCGCCATGTATGTAAAGCTTGTATTGTAAGGTATGTAAGAAAGGTCACCGAGCCGGATACATTGTATAAGCCGGCCGGGACTCTAAGGGCCGCGGGGCTTCAACCCGTGTATACAAGGGGACAACCTAGCGGCAACATAGGACAAGAAACAACAGATCGAGAGCCGGGTCAAGCGTATTTGCTCCCTGCTCATCGAAACCCTAGCAATACCAACTACAAACTAGACTAGGCTTTTACCTTCATCATAAGGGGCCAAATCAGTATAAACTCCTCGTCTCCTTTGTCCTGATTAACCCCTTTAGGCTAACCTCAACGCGATGGCTCCATGACTAAGTCCTCACACTAGGACATCTGCCATGAAAATTCCACAACAGAGGCCAATCCCGCTCGTACATCGACTAGATCTGTGAGGGGAAGATATCCCTGCATCTGGAGTCGACTCAATTGAAGATGAGATACTGAGCAGCTCTGCCAATCACCCTCTTGAGGGCCATGGGGGACGCGAAGAAGAGCCTGGGGCACTAGCCATGTTTTGAAGCTTTTTCGTGGCTAATCTTGGCATTTTTCTGCACGATGTGGATGGCACTTGGTGGATATGACTCTTTATATAGGCTCCATCCCTATGTAGCTAGGTGTATTCTTTTGATAAAAAATTGTGGACCATTCGCATTCGCACAATGTGTGGAAATCGAGGCGACATGGCAGGAGTGATAAAGGCAGAACAAAGAAGCCAGGGCCGAACTATTATCCGCCCAGTATACAGTGAAGAACCAACCTTGCAAAAGCCGGACACATAAGCCAGATACTGCATCGTCGTTTGAAGGCTAGTTCGGGGGCTACTTAGGGAGTCCTAGATTAGAGGGGTCCTCGAGTGTCTGGGCTATTTGTTATATGCCGGACTGGTGGGTCGTGAAGATACAAAGCAGAAGGCTTTCCCCTGTGTCCGAGTAGGACTCTCCTATGCATCGATGACAAGATTGATGTCCGGATATGTAATTTCCTTCTTTCACAAGCCGACTGTGCACAACCCTAGGCCCCTCCGGTGTTTATATAAACCAGACGGTTTGGTCTGTGAGAGCCATCAGAGTTCTCATAGGCTAGACATCTAGGGTTTAGCCATTACGATCTCAGGGTAGATCAACTCTTGTTACCCCTATACTCATCAAATACAATCAAGCAGGACATAGGGTTTTACCTCCATTAAGAGGGCCCGAACCTGGGTAAACACCATGTTCCATTTGTCCGTTGTTCCCCTCAATCCTCATACGCACAGTTCGGGACCCCCTACCCGAGATCGGCCGGTTTTGACACTAACACCCTTTATTTCAGTTTTACACATTCTTCCAATGTGATGTTTAAGCATCACCTACGTTCTACTCATTTTCAACAATACCAATTTGAATTGCAATATTTGATGGCTATTAAGCCTGCTATTGGTAACATTGGCTTCCATTTTATATCTGCTTTAACAGCATGTTGAAACCAACACATTCAAGCTATCATTTGGAGATGATGTTGTTTACCTTTGCTATATTTGTTTGATGTTGAGGTTGCTGTACTTATCATGCCTTTCCACTACTTATGCAGGACGACAACGGGAGTGGCCACCATTTTCCGCCGAGGTTAGTTTCATCCCTCGGCTTGTACTCCCCCTGTCGTTCCATAATGTAGTGCATATAGATCCAGGCTTGTACACTTTTTAGCTTCTAATATTAACTTGTTGCTTGTATGTACATACGCCCTTGGCAAGGATCCACACATCCACCCTTTTTGCGTATGGGGCAATGACATATTCATGAACAAGCATCAAGTGAGGAAACTGATAAGGATTATTTGTTTATGCTCGATCCAACACAACAGTGAGCTGTAGGATGGTAACTACAAACTCTGCAGCCTTCTATTTTTACTGCCCATAATGACTTGTTAGACAACAATGTCTGAATTTTTTTCTTCGTAGTGGTTCCCGAAGAAGTTCTCTCAAGATTACCTCGCAAAGTACATGATTGGTGGACACACAATGAAGATTAAAGTATTTCATCCACACTACAATGAGCATCAAGAAGTCGTAATGAAGCAGTGAAGGATGGACGGGCAGCCATCACAAGGGGTTGGCCAAGAGTCGTGCGCGCATTACGCATGGAGGAGGGCACAATTTGGGCATTCCGCTTCACCTTCTCCAGCAACCAGAATGTCTTTCTCCTCTCTCTTTATAGTCTTTAGTAAAACTTTGGTTTATCATTCTTTACTTGGTGCTTTTGTAGTTCTTCAGTATATGTACCTATGCATCGAATTATGCATTCGTGGTTGAACCTATATTTTTAATAAACATGGTTGGATATGAAATAAGTGATTGCCTACTTTCAAATTCAAAACATGTGATTTTTAAATTAGGGATTAATTATGGATTACACTACACATGGTTTGCGAAAGCGAAACATCTGCGATAGACGTGGAGATCAGCCACGTTTCTAGGATCCACTACATGTGCGATCAATCTCCACTGCACACACGATTAGCCAAGAAAAAACGTGTGCAATTAAAACAGCCTCGCACACGGTTCTTTCTTATTAAATGTTTGCGATAGTCACCTTATCACACGCACTTCGACATTATGGACTGTTTGTGAAGTTGTGCGCACCGCAAACGTTTGGTCATAGAAGAACGCGTGCAATAGGTCGATCATAGGACGCGGGTACGACAGATGAATTGTGTGTGGGATGTATTCAAGCTTCGCATATAGTTTTATAGTGACAACTGTGTGCGCTCTTACATCGAATCACACAAAGTCGAGGAAATATAAATGGGTGTAATTTTCTACTTCTACAATCGTGAACTATTTGTGATGGGTCACGCATCGTAAACGTAGCACCACAGAATACCGACTGCGATGGTAATGCGAGCACAAATGAGTAGGGAGTACCATATATGAATCGAAGCTCCCTATCCCCGACGGTTTCTGGGTCATCTGGGAAGGACACCCTATCACAGTCACTCACTTGGCGATGGTTCTGAACACCGTCGTGAAAAGGTGTTAAAACCGTTTATATAGCACCTACGTGTACCAGTGTTCACATCAATGGAATAGCATGATAGATGATTTTCTAAATGAAGCGAGGTAGTCATCTACAAATGTAAGCATAAAATATTTTGCATTATTATTTTATATGTTAGCATTGTTTTCTTGTTTGCAATGATAAAGTCACATTGATGGAAGTCAAAGCTTGGTCATATTTTAACTTTCATATGAAAGGAACGTATGTTTTGAAAGATTCCTATGGAAAATTGCAAACTTATTAAAGTATCTATAACCAAACTCAGTGAGAAATTATGTTTAAACTGCTGAGGACAGAGGGATAATAATGGTGTTGAAATTTACTATATCTTTATTATACAATCATACCTTAGCTTCCGGAATTTATGTTGCATTAAAGTAGTGGAAGGAGAGACGAGCAGCTAAGGGAATCTCACACATCATATGATATTGTGGAAAGTGCATCGCAACATGTCACTTGTTCTTGAATTTATATTAAGGTAAATCGCATTGAGCAATCTATTATTGTATCTATGAGATGAGAAATAAGTCCTAGTATGCATATTCAATTAGTATTTATAGTACTAATATGGTCCAGGTTCACTGACCGAAGTCAGGAATCTCTTTCAAAACATGGTTACTAATGGAACTTCATGTACTAATTGGATTTGATATTTATGTGGATTTGAAAATTAATTCAACACATTTATCATATATTTCGACTCAATGTAGAATTATTCATATTGTTGATATATGTGACTGAAATAATTGATGCGGAATTTCACTTGACAAAGCAAAATACTCAAGGTGCCTATAATGGTGTAATTACACTCAAGGAAATAATTCTCGAGGCGCCGAGGACGGCTATGCCAATTATTAGGCGGAAACTAAATGTCCCTAGTGACCTTAAGTGTCACATGAAGGGAACATACTGAGGAAAGGTACCACTATATATTTCTTTGGATTTTCAACATAGTATTAATCTGGTTGCTGACCCCTTGACTTAGCCTATTAGTCATGAGGTATTTGGTAAGCATGTTAAGTCTACGGCTTTATGAATATTTGAATGGTCGTTTTCGACAAGTGGGAGATGTTGGAATTATGTGTCCCACAGCTATATTCAAATTACTTGGAATTGTTAATATTCAGAATGCCTCATTATGGAATTATACATGTATTTATACATGTAATTTCTTTACATGTTTGGCATGGAATTCTTACTTGCTGGAATGTACTTAAGTAATGTATGCTTAAGGAAGCTGGTCGACTATTAGTGGAATACAATATACTATTTATATTGGACTACCCGGATAGACTGTTGATTGGAAGGAGCTAGATCGCATTGTTAGATTACAGCCGTAATGTTGATCTGTGTAATTAGAGGAATTTACACTATATTATGGCGCATTGCTCACAAGCATTTACTCTAGGGACATAATGGGTAGAATTTGTTAACAGAAAATATGATCGTGGTTGGTAATTTGATCTGGACTATATCCCAAAAACTAGTTGTAACAACTAGGAATCTTATCTGTATAAGAGGTGGACTTTTTGGAAAGACATTATAAGAAGGTCCGTACCTCCTAGCCTTATATATGCGAATTCTGAGAGGCACCACGGATAAGCGCAAAGGAATGGGGGTAGACCACAAACCCTAAATTTCTAACAATGAACATGCTCTGAGCTGATCATAATTCAACTATACAGGAGAACTTTATACTGCCTAAATCTTGTGTGCTTAGTTTACTTAGGTACAATGTTGAGGACAACCAACAACTTTCAGCACATGAAGAAACAAGTTTTGAAGCCCATACAACATGTTTGAAGAGATCAAGTTTAAACCCTGATGTAAGCCATGTTTTGGTGACAAGTGCAACTAGTTACACCTCGAGGAAGAATAGCAAGCCATCTCAACACTCTATTGTGGCATGCGCAGTTCCAGAATTTGTCCCAGAACTTGATGCATCATGCAACACAAATATATGAGTATTCAGCATGTGTGGGAGCACAAAATGGACAACATATGAACTATACTTTCAGGAAAATCAAATGTTGTATCATTTGGAGTCCTGAGTCAAAAGATATGAGAATTCCAATGCAAGCTGTCGAGCGCACTAATTGTTGCACGAGGCTTCGGCTTTGCTCCCTTGGCTAGCCGGTTAGCATGAATTTGAGCCCCTCTTTTGGACTGGTTTCACACCTAAGCTAGGAGGGTTTTTCCTAGTATAAATATCACATCCCCCACTTCAGCCACAACTCTTTAGCAATTTGATTTCAGAATAGGCTAGCTAAGTGCAATCATTACAAAAAAAGACACACCCATGACGTTTTGGATCGAACAATTTTTTTTCTGTCATGCTTATGACACTTCTATGATGATAATTGTGACAAAACCCGGTATCATCATAGATGTGGTGGTTCCTACTTCTATGACAAAAAATCATGACATAAAATGGGCTTTTCATCCTGGGCGGGCCAGAGACGGAGCTGCATGACATTCTTTGGGGCGTCCATGATGGAAAAACGGTGGTAGAAGCGACGGCGAGGAAAATATCGGGGAGTTCCCGATTATGGTGAGTGGTTGGGGGTTGAGCGATGCATGTTTATCTTGTACACGTTCGCGTGTGGGTGCAAGGCCTTGGGCTCTAACAGAAGCCGAGCGAGGCGTTCGCCTACTGAACACGAGCGATCGATCGATCTGGCTGTTAACTGAACCCGCTCGAGCGGTTGCTTAGCTACTACTGCTTAGTGAAGCCGATCAAACCTGATGCCTCTTGATGAACAGTGAGCATTGTTTGGGGGTTGGAGGAATAGTTCTTGGTGGGGGGTTGGATGAACAGGACCCCGTGGTAGGAGAGGCCATTGCCGCAGGATGAACAGTACCCCGATCAAGCCGTTTCGGGGTGGATGAACAGGACCCCATGGAGGGCTGGATGAACAGGACCCCATGGAGGGCTGGTTGAACAGTAGCCGGTGGAGGGCTGGATGAATAGTATCCCATGGAGGGGGGTTGAATAGGACCCCATGGAGAGGGCTGGTTGAACAGTAGCCGGTGGAGGAGTAGTGGAGGCTGGATGAACAGTGGCTGGTGGAGGCAGGAGGGGAGATACCGTGGATGAACAATCACAGGTGGAGGCTAGAGGAGGTCGACGGAGGATGAACAGTAGCCCATGGAGGCAGTCGACGATGGAGATGAACAGTAGCCTGTGGAGTCCCATTTTACGGTACGCCACACACCTCCCGATGAACAGGACCCCCGTTTCGACCATAGGAGGTCGAACAGAAGTCCATTTCCTCCATTTTGGGGTACGACACACCCCTCCCGATCAATAGGAGCCCGTTTCGACTGTAGGCACTCAAACACAAGTCCGTTTCCTCCGTTTTGCGGTACGCCAGACCCCTCCAGATGAACAGGATCCCTTTTTGACCATTGCCGGTCGAACAGAACGTCGTTTCCTCCGTTTTGCGGTACTCTAGGCCTCGTTTCGATCGGCTGTTCCGTCCAAGCTGGTTGGCTCCCGATGAACACGACGCATTCCGTTGCCTCCCGATGAACACGATGACGCAGTTTCTCCATTCCGACCCAGCCATGTACACGATCCCTGGCCGTACGTATGCGCGAGTAGGCATTCAAGACCCCTCCCGTATGTACGTACGTGGCCATATTTACTTTCTTGCACCATGGTTGTACGCACGTGTACACGATATTAACGGGACTGCCTGACATGCTACGTGCACACCTCTACTACGACACGTGCGCGCCTATACTACGACACGTGCCCTTACTTACTCGGCCATGGTTCATCGTTGTAGCCTGCAGATAGACCGATCATATGTACGTACACCTTCGTGACCAGAATGACAATGCTACGTATGCTTCGACCAGGTGGGTCCCGGCTGTCAGGGAGGATAAGGAGGCACTTCCTTGTGTGCAAAGATGTAGGTGGTGGGTCCCAGCAGTCAGGGAGGAAACATTTTTTCATGAAATATGTAGCCTGTCCGGTGGGTCCCTGCTATCAGGTGGAGGGATCACTATTTTCCGCGTAATAAGGAGGCACTTCCTTGCTACGGCCATGGACCCAGCTGTCAGCCTCTCCACATATAGTACTCTTTCGATGGAAGTCGTTCCTTGACCACATTGACCACGCCGCACCGAGAGCACCAAGGCGATAGACGACGGCGAGGCCTAGGAAGGGGACGACGCGGAGCTGGGGAAGATGCGGCAGTGGATGCCCACGCGGAGAGGAGTATGAGGGTTGACTGGTTTGGCTGCGGTGTGAGGCTGCCATTGCCGCAGGGCCCGACCAGTGGTGGGTGTAGTAGGGGCAGTGATGCCTGCACGGCAGCACAGCCGGTGACGGGAGGCAAGAGCACGCGGTGGTTTGGACGGCTGGAGCAAGAAAATTAGAGGATGAAGAAGCAGGAAGACCGTTGGATGTTAACAATCCAACGGACACTGGTGATAGAATCGTTTGTTGACTAAGTTGAAAAATCCCTCTGTCCGCGTCAACTTTGTGGGCCCACAAGTCAGCCTCCCACTATGGTGGGTCCTAGCTAGCAGGGGGAGTATTCATTTTTTTTGTGTAATAAGGAGGCACTTCATTGCGTGCAAAGATATAGCCGGTGGGTCCAAGCTGTCATTGGGAGTATTCATTCCTTTTGGCATAATAAGGAGGTACTTGCTTGCGTGCGGCCATGGACCATGCGGGTCCCAACTGTCAGCCTCTCCATGTACATCCCTCTTCCAATGTTGTCGTTTGTTGACAACATTGACCACGCCGTGCCGAGAACACCAGCGCGATGGACGACGGCGAGACCCAAGAAGGGAATGACCCATAGGCGGCGAAGCCACATCAGTGGAGGGATGTGGGTGAGTAGAGGGATGGCCTGGCCAGTAGTGGGAGTAGTAGGGGCGGTGAGACCTGCGCGGCAGCACAACCGGCCACGGGAGGTGGGAGCAAGCGGTCCTACTGGCGCTGGATTTGGCGGCTAGAGCAAGAAGATCAAAGATTGAAGAAACACGACGGTCGCTGGATTGACATTCGACTGTTACGTCTTCTAGAATCGTTTGTTGACGTATATAATAAGTAAAAAAATCTTGCATATGCGTAAACTTAATAGGCCCACAAGTCAGACCATTCCCTATTTTTTTAATAATTTATAGCTCATTGCAACTTCTTATGCAATTTATTGTAGTCCGTTTTTTTGTTGGCTAGGGCAAGGGTTAAACACTTAAATGAAATTTCGCATATTTCTGTGGGTTCCAAACTATTTTTAATACCGAAATGTCGAGCCATATTGAAAGTACTTTGAAGATATATTTAAATTAGGTTGAAGCCCAATGAAATTGGAATCTGAAAATGTGATTAGGGTTTATATAGCAGGCCGATAAGCATTGGGATTTTGGGGGATTTCACCCATTCGGTCGGAAAGCTTGCCCGGGAACCTGCGAGGTTGCGCGGGAACGGGCTCACCGACGATTCATTGGCGCCACCGTTTGGCCAAAAGAACGCCCCCACGCGCTTCACAAGCTTGCGCTGTAAGCCGTTTGCGACAGCAGGGTGACAAGACGTGCGAGAGGAGGACGAAAGGCCACGTACACATACCGTTAATGATAAAACATGTGTGATTTAATTACCGATTGATACGTTGACTTTGCATCATGCTTTTGTATCGATATTTACTGCATTATGGGTTGTTATTACACATTATGTCACAATACTTATGCCTTTTCTCTATTAATTTACAAGGTTTACATAAAGAGGGAGAATCCTGGCAGCTGGAATTCTGGGCTGGAAAAGGAGCAAATATTAGAGACCTTATTCTGCACAACTCCAAAAGTCTTGAAACTCCAGGAAAGTCAGTTTTCGAATATATTAAAAATATTGGGCGAAGAAAGCACCAGAGGGGAGCCAGCCACCGTCCACGAGGGTGGGGAGCGCGCCCTAACCCCTGGGCGCGCCCCCTACTTCGTGGGCCACCTGGCAGGCCCTCGATGCCCATCTTTTGGTATAAGGTGTCTTTTGCCCTGAAAAAATATAAAGGAAGCTTTCGGGACGAAGCGCCGCCGTCTCAAGGCGGAACCTTGGCGGAACCAATCTAGGGCTCCGGCGGAGCTGTTTTGCCGGGGAAACATCCCTACAAGAGGGGGAAATCGTCACCATCGTCATCACCATCGATCTTCTCATCAGAAGGGGGTCAGTCTCCATCAACATCTTCACCAGCACCATCTCCTCTCAAACCCTAGTTCATCTCTTTTATCTGATCTTTGTCTCAAAACCTCAGATTGGTACCTATGTGTTGCTAGTAGCGTTGATTACTCCTTGTAGTTGATGCTAGTTGGTTTATTCGGTGGAAGATTATATGTTCAAATCCTTTATGCATATTAATACCCCTCTGATTATGAACATGAATATGATTTGTGAGTAGTTACGTTTGTTCCTGAGGACATGGGAGAAGTCTTGTTATAAGTAGTCATGTGAATTTGGTATTCGTTCGATATTTTGATGAGATGTATGTTGTCTTTCCTCTAGTGCTATTATGTGAACATCGACTACATGAAACTTCACCATTGTTTGGGCCTAGGGGAAGGCATTGGGAAGTAATAAGTAGATGATGGATTGCTAGAGTGACAGAAGCCTAAACCCTAGTTTATGCATTGCTTTCTAAGGGGCTGATTTGGATCCATATGTTTCATGCTATGGTTAGGTTTACCTTAATTCTTCTTTTGTAGTTGCGGATGCTTGCGAGGGGGGTTAGTCATAAGTGGGATGCTTGTCCAAGGAAGGGCAGTACCCAAGTAAAGAACGTGAATCATATGAGCATGATGAAAACTAGCTTGACGATAATTACCGTGTGTCCTCGGCAGCGCTTTCCTTTATATAAGAGTTTGTCCAGGCTTGTCCTTTGCTACAAAAAGGATTGGGCCACCTTGCTGCACCTTGTTTACTTTTATTACTTGTTACCCGTTACAAATTACCTTATCACAAAACTATATGTTGCTGATAATTTCGGTTCTTGCAGAGAATACCTTACTGAAAACCGCTTGTCATTTCCTTCTGCTCCTCGTTGGGTTCGACACTCTTACTTATCAAAAATACTATGATAGATCCCCTATACTTGTGGGTCATCAAGACTCTTTTCTGGCGCCGTTGCCAGGGAGTGAAGCGCCTTTGGTAGGTGGAATTTGGTAAGGAAAAATTTATATAGTGTGTTGAAATTTACTGTCACGTGTTACTATGGAAAACAATCCTTTGAGGGGCTTTTTCGGGGTATCTTCACCCCGACCAGTAGAGCAAAGAGAAACTGCTAGCTAATCCTTTTACAGGAGATGGAACATCACATCCCGATATGCACCTAATCTATGTGGATGAAGTTTGTGGATTATTTAAGCTTGCAGCTATGCCCGATGATGTTATCAAGAAGAAGATCTTCCCTTTATCTTTGAAATGAAAGGCATTGACATGGTTTAGGCTATGTGATGATATTGGATCATGGAACTACAACCGATTGAAATTGGAATTTCATCAGAAGTTTTATCCTATTCATCAGGTTCATCATGATCATAATTATATATATAATTTTTGGCCTCGCGAAGGGGAAAGCATCGCTCAAGCTTGAGTATTCTATAGTCTCACCTAAATAGCTTGGCGTAATCATGGTCATAGCTGTTTCCTGTGTGAAATTGTTATCCGCTCACAATTCCACACAACATACGAGCCTTTCTCTCAATAATCGCTCCATGCTCGATACTTCTTGTATTTGGTTCTTTTATGATGAAGACTATTGAATTCAGATGGGATTTATTGGAAAGAATTAAATGCAACTCTGAAAATTGGGAACTCGACGAAGGTAAGGAGTCAGGTATAACACCTCACTTTGATTGTGTTAAATCTTTCATGGATACTGATGCTTTTCGTCAATTTAGCACTAAATATAGACTTGACTCTATGAAAGTAGCTTGTTTCTGTGAATCATTTGCAACTCATGTTGGTATCCCTAAGGATAAGTGGTTTAAATGTCATCCTTCCATCGAAGTAAAACTAGTTGACCTATTAAAGGTGAGGAAAAGACTATCACTTATAATGTTGATCCTATTGTTCCTACCGCTTATATTGAGAAACCACCTTTTCCTTTTAGAATGAAGGATCATGCTAAACCTTCAACTGTGGTTCGTAAGAGAAATACTAGAACACCTAGACCCTCTGACCAAATTAAAGTTGAACCTAGTATTGCTATGGTTAAAGATCTCTTGGTCGATAATATTGATGGGCATGTTATTTACTTATGTGATGAAGCTGCTAGAATTGCTAGACCCGATACTAAAGATAAACATAGACTTGTTGTTGGCATGCCTGTTGTTTCTGTTAAAATAGGAGATCATTGCTATCATGGCTTATGTGACATGGGCTTTAGTGCGAGTGCAATACCTCATTCCTTATACAAAGAAATTATGCATGATATTGCACCTGCTGAGATAGAATATATTGATGTTACTATTAAGCTTGCCAATAGAGATACTATTTCACCAGTCGGGATTGTAACAGATGTTGAAGTCCTATGTGGGAAAGTTAAATATCCAACTGATTTTCTTGTTCTTGGTTCCCTACAAGATGACTTTTGTCCCATTATATTTGGTAGACCCTTCTTGAATACTGTCAATGCTAAGATAGACTGCAAAAGGATATTGTTTCTGTTGGTTTAGGGGATATGTCCCGCGATTTTAATTTTGCTAAATTTCGTAGACAACCCCATGATAAACAATTGCCTAGTCAAGATGAAATTATTGGTCTTTCTTCTATTGCCATGCCTCCTAATGATCCTTTAGAACAATATTTGCTAGACCATGAAAATGGTATGTTTATGAATGAAAGAAGGGAAATAGATGAAGTATTATTTAAACTGGGACCTATTTTGAAACACAACTTGCATGTTGAAATTCTAGCGGATCCTCCTCCATCTAATTGTGATCCCGTGTTTGAGCATAAATCGTTACATGATACTCTTAAATATGCTTATCTTGATGAAAAGACGATATATCATGTTATTATTAGTGCTAACCATTAAGAACAGGAAGAAGAGAAATTATTGAAAACTCTGAATAAGCACCATGCTACTATTGGATATACTCTTGATGATCTTAAGGGCATTAGTCCCACTCTATGCGAGCACAAAATAAAATTGGAGAAAGATGCTAATCTAGTTGTTGATCACCAATGGTGGTTAAATCCTAAGATGAGAGAAGTAGTAAGAAATGAAATACTAAAGCTTCTAGAGGCAGGTATATTTTATCCTATTGCTGATAGTCAGTGGGTAAGTCCTGTCCATTGTGTCCCTCAGAAGGGAGGCGTTACCGTTGTTCCTAATGATAAAGATGAATTGATCCCAGAAAGAATTATTACTGGTTATAGAATGGTAATTGATTTCTGCAAATTAAATAATGCTACTAGAAAAGATCATTACCCTTTACCTTTTATTGATGAAATGCTAGAAAGATTATCCAAACATACACATTTTTTCTTTCTAGATGATTATTCTGGTTTCTCTCAAATACCTGTGTCGAAAGAGGATCAGGAAAAGACCACTTTTACTTGCCCTTTCGGTACCTTTTCTTATAGACGTATGCCTTTTGGTTTATGTAATGCACCTGCTACCTTTCAAAGATGTATGACTGCTATATTCTCTGACATTGGTGAAAATATTCTTGAGGTTTTCATGGATGATTTCTCCGTGTATGGAACTTCTTTTGATGATTGCTTAAGCAACCTTGATCTATTTTTGCGGAGATGTGAAGAAACGAATCTGGTCTTGAATTGGGAGAAGTGCCATTTTATGGTTAATGAAGGTATTGTCTTGGGGAATAAAGTTTCTGAAAGAGGCATTGAAGTTGATAAAGCTAAAGTTGATGCTATTGAAAAGATGTCGTGTCCTAAGGACATCAAAGGAATAAGAAGTTTCCTTGGTCATGCCAGTTTTTATAGGAGGTTCATTAAAGACTTCTAAAAAATTTCTGGGCCTCTGACTAATCTCTTACAAAAAGATGTTCCTTTTGTCTTTGATGATGATTGTGTAGAAGCATTTGAAATACTTAAGAAAGCCTTGATTTCTGCACCTATTGTTCAGCCACCTGATTGGAATTTACCCTTTGAAATTATGTGTGATGCTAGTGATTATGCTGTAGGTGATGTTCTAGGAGAAAGAGTTGATAAGAAATTAAATGTTATCCAATATGCTAGTAAAACTCTAGACAGTTCCCAGAGAAGTTTTGCTACTACTGAAAAAGAATTTTTAGCAGTTGTATTTGCTTTTGATAAGTCCAGACCTGATATTGTTGATTCTAACGTAACTATTCACACTGCTCATGCTACTATTAAATACCTTATGGAAAAGAAAGATGCTATACCTAGACTTATTAGATGGGTTCTCTTGCTACAAGAATTTGATTTGCATATTATTGATAGAAAGGGAGCTGAGAACCCCGTTGCAGACAACTTGTCTAGGTTAGAGAATGTTCTTGATGACCCACTACCTATAGATGATAGCTTTCCTGATGAACAATTAGTTGTCATAAATGCTTCTCGTACTGCTCCATGTTATGCTGATTATGCTAATTACATTGTTGCTAAATTTATACCACCTAGTTTCACATACCAGTAAAAGAAAAAGTTTTTCTATGATTTAAGACATTACATCTGGGATGACCCACACCTTTATAAAGAAAGGAGTAGATGGTGTTATTAGACATTGTGTACCTGAGTATGAACAAGAACAGATCCTACGCAAGTGTCACTCCGAGGATTATGGAGGACACCATGCTAGAGATAGAACTGCACATAAGATATTGCAATCCGGTTTTTATTGGCCTACTCTCTTCAAGGATGTCTGTAAGTTTGTCTTGTCTTGTGATGAATGTCAAAGAATTGGTAATATCAGTAGACATCAAGAAATGCCTATGAACTATTCACTTGCTATTGAACCATTTGATGTTTGGGGCTTTGATTATAAGGGACTGTTTCCTTCCTCTAATGGCATGATAAAAGGATACAAAAGCGTGAGATTAATGTAGGTGATTATGTTCTATTATACAACTCCCATTTAAGATTTTTTGCAGGAAAACTTCTCTCTAAATGGGAAGGTCCTTACGTTATCGAGAAGGTCTATTGTTCCGGTGCAATAAAAATCAACAACTTCAAAGGCACAAATCCGAGGGTGCTGAATGGTCAAAGAATCAAAGATTATATCTCAGGTAATCCCATAAATATTGAATCCAATGTTATTGACACCGTAACCCCGGAGGAGTACATAAGGGACACTATCCAGAATGTTTCAGACTCCGAAAAGTAATAGGTATGTGGTACGGTAAGTAAACCAACTCCAAAACAGTTCTAATAGCAATTTTTCTCCGTTTTGGAATATTTATGAAAATAGGAAAATAAGAAGCAGTCCGGAAAGGACACGAGGCGTCCACGAGGGTGGAGGGTGCTCCCTACCCCTAGGCGCGCCCCCTCCCTTGTGGGAACCTCGTGTGCCCTCCGGACTCTGATTTCTTGCACGATACTTCTTTTGGTTGGTAAAAATTCATTATATAATCTCCCGAAGGTTTTGACTACCGTACCACGCAAATATCCTCTGTTTTTTTTGTTTCGAGCTGTCTCTGCTCTAGATTTAGATCAAGATGTCTTCTCAAGAGTCAGTTGGGGAGAGCCGGGTATCTCACCCGACACCGTGGACAAAAGCAAACAGCGATGCCCGATCACTTTGGGGCATTAACTGAGGAAGAGATGGGGGCCGACTTGAAAAGGATAGATGCCATGGAGGAGGATCAAGAAGTTACTCAGGGATTCCTGGACTAAGGGGTCCTCGGGCGTCCGGCCTGTCATCCGTGGGCCCGACTGATGGGCTGTGAAGACATGAAGGTCGAAGACTGTATCTGTGTCCGGATTGGACTCTCCTTGGTGTGGAAGGCATGTTTGGCGAACCGACTATGAATATTCCTTCTTATGTAACCGACTCTATGTAACCCTAGATTCCCTCCCCGGTGTCTATATAAACCGGAGGGGTTAGTCCAGAAAGGATATATTCATTACCGTAGTAATACAGGCTAGGCTTCTAGGGTTTAGCCATTACGACTCATGGTAGATCAACTCTTGTAACACTCATATTCATCAAGGTCAATCAAGCAAGACGTAGGGTATTACCTCCATAGAGAGGGCCTGAACATGGGTAAACATCGTGTCCCCCATCTCCTATTACCATCGATCCTAGATGCACAGTTCGGGACCCCCTACCCGAGATCCACCGGTTTTGACACTGACATTGGTGCTTTCATTGAGAGTTCCACTGTGCCGTCAAGGAAAGGTTCGATGGCCCCTTCAATCGTCTATAGTGACGTTGTCCAAGGAGAAACATGTAACACCCCGTATGTAACCTGCCATATTTATATTCCAACTCTTGCCATTTCCGGCACTAAGTTATGATATCTCCTCGTTGTCGGGTTTTTGTCTTCGTGTGCTTTTGTCTTTGTCATGCATCTCATATCATGTCATCATCTGCATCGCATTTGCATACATGTTCGTCTCATGCATCCGAGCATTTTCCCCGTTGTCTGTTTTGCATTCCGGCGCTCCTATGTCCTCCGGTGTCCCTTTCTACCTCTTTTCATGTGCGGGTGTTAAACGTTCTCGGATTGGACTAAGACTTGCCAAGTGGCCTTGGTTTACTACCGGTAGACCGCATGTCAAGTTTCGTGTCATTTGGACTTCGTTTGATACTCCAACGGTTAACCGAGGAGCCGAGAAGGCCTCGTGTGTGTTACAGCCCAACACCCCTCCAAAGTGGCCCAAAACCCACCAAAACCCTCTCCATCATCTAGGTCGTTCGATCAAGATCGCGTGGCCGCAAACCGTGCTCAATTTGGAGCCTCCTAGGTCCTCCTACCTAAAAAAAGGTCCTCCCATTCCAAATCTCGGATCAAACCCTAGACCCCTCCCTCTCCTCGCGCCACCGGGCGAAACCCTAGACACGTCCGCCCGCTCCGCCGAACGTATCAGCAGCCTCCACGTGTCCC